>NC_086110.1:3030796-3330796 GCF_963921235.1 Mobula hypostoma
GTAAGCCACCAAACCCATCAAACCCGTTATGTCATTCAGTACCAGGCACCATCTCCTTACTGTGCCACTTGCCCACAGCTGTTAATTCCCTAGTCATTCAAAATGTATCCAAAATACCTCCAATGACCTGATCTTCACAATACTTCTAGATAGAGAATTCTAGAGAACTCTGTGAGAAGAAATCCCTACGCATCTCAGTTTTGAATGACTGCCACTTATTCTCTCTTTAGGATTCTCCAAATAGTGGCAACTGCTCCCCAAAGATAAAATCTAAAATGCTGGAAATCCAAGCAACACGCACAAAATGCTGTTGGAACTCAACCGGCCAGGCAGCAACTATAGAAAAGAGTAAACAGTCGACGTTTCAGGCTGAGGCCCTGTCATCAGATCCCGACCAGGGGCCTTGGCTCGAAACGTTGACTGGTTACTCTTTCCCATTGATGCTGCCTGGCCTCTTGAGTTCCTCCAGCATTTTGAGTAAGAAAATTTTCCCCATCTTCCCTGAACACCCCATCCCACCTCTTTTTCTGGCACCACCAACTCTCTTCCCTCCTCTGATCCCAGCTCTAATCTTTACCATGTCTTCACCATTCCCTTCGACCTTCCTCTCACTGAGCAGAACGTTTTGTCCTCAGTAAAGGCTTCAATTTTGTCCCCCTTCACCCGCAGCTCATTAAGTTCCATGCCTGCCATGACATCAAGCTCTTCTTCTGTCAGTTCCCTCTCCAAGCCCACTTCTTTGGCAAGAATCAAACACCCAGAATGGATGCCCCCCCCCCCCCCCCGCTTATCCTGTCTTCAACTCTCTTCCTCTTCTTGGACACCCCGCTCTGGTTTTCTTCTGCTCTGGATCTTTTCATCTCCAATTGCCAACGAGACACCAAATGTCTGGAATACAGAATTCCTCTCTCCTCCTCAAACCTTACCCCCTCTGAACACACTGCAATCCATACTTTCCGCACCAATCCCAAGCATACTATCAAAATTGCAGACAAAGTGGGTGTGGTTGTAGTGTGGCGCACTGAGTTCTACCTTGCTGAGACCAGACGGCAACTCTCAGACACCTCATCATACCTACCCCTTGAGGAGAATCCTACTCCAGACCATTAGAAAACTTCCTTTCACACGATCACAGGTGTCATTAACTCTGGAGATCTCCCATCCACGGCCACCAAACTCATAGTTCCCTCACCATGCACTGCTCGCTTCTACCTCTTACCCAAGATCCACAAACCAGACTGTCAGGGTAGGCCTGTTATCTCTGCCTGCTCTTGCCCCCCTGAACTCGTATCCTCTTACCAGTATTCCATTCTATCCAACTTGGCTCAGTTCCTCCTCCGATACATCCGCAACACTTCTAATGCTCTCGATCTCCTCAGTAACTTTCAATTCCCTGCCCTGACCACCTCACTTCACCGTGGATTTCCAGTCCCTATAAATTTCTGTTCCTCATCAACAAGGCCTCAAGACTCTCCGCTTCTTCCTTGACAAAAGAACCAACCAATCCCCCTCCACCACCACACTCCCAAGTCTGGCAGAACTGGTCCTCATCTTCAACAATTTTTCCTTCAGCTCCTCCTACCTTCTTTAAACTCAAGGGATAGCCACAGGCAGCCACATGGGCCCCAGCTATGCCTGCTTCTTTGTTGGCTATGTAGAACAGTCCATGTTCTAAGCCGTCCCCGATAATACTCCCCAGCTGTTCCTCTACTACACCAATGACTGCATAGGGGGACAAAATCAAAAAGGGTGAATACAGGACTGAAGGTGAAAAAGGATCTAGTGCTTTCTTGGTGTATATGATGAATAAACTCTGCTCAAGCTTTCAGCCAGGTACAAGTATCAAGTTTAACCAACCTTTCAATAACAAACTATGTCGTGGGATGAAGGTGTTATATTTGAATGTGCATGGTATACTGAATAAGGTAGATAAATGTAACACAGTTATAGATTGGCATGTTTGACATTGTGGGGAATCACTGAATGGTGACTGAAGATTATAGCTGGGAGGGTACACATTGTATTCAAAGGAGAGGCAGGTAGGCAGAGGGGCTGGAGTGGCTCTGTTGCTAAAAAAATGAAATCTAATCATTAGAAAAAGGTGTTGAATCACTGTGGATAGAGCTAAGGAACTGCAAGAGTGAAAAGTCCCTGATGGGAGTTATGTACAGACCCACAAACAGTAGTAAAGATGTGGTCTACAAACTACAATGGAAGATACAACACACAAGCCATAGGGGCAATGTTACAATAGTCATGGGGGATTTCAAATGCAGCTATTCTGAACTGGGTGTTGTGCAATGAACCAGAATTGATTAGAGAGCTGAAGGTAAAGGAACCCTTAGGGATCAATAATCATAATACAATAGAATTCACCCTGAAATTTGAGAAGGAGAAGCTGAAGTCAGATATATGAGCATTACAGTGAAGTAAAGGTAATTGCAGAAGCTTAAGGGAGGAACTAGGCAAAACTGATTGGAAATGAACACTGGCAGAGATGACGGCAGAGCAGCAATGGCTGGAATTTCTGGGAGCAATTTGAAAGGTGTAGAAGATATACATTCCAAAGAGGAAGAAGTATTCTAAAGCCAGGATGACACTATTATGACTAACAAGAGAAGTCAAAGCCAACTTAAAAGTCAAAGAAAGGGCATATCATAGAGCAAAAGTTAGTGGGAAGTTAGAGAATTGGGAAGCTTTTTGAAAACCAACAGAGGGCAACGAAAAAAATCATAACGAAGGAAAAGATGAAATATGAAGATAAGCTAGCTAATAATATCAAAGAGCATACCAAAAGCTTCTTTAGATATATAAAGCTTAAAAAAGAGGTGAGAGTAGGCAATGCACTGCTGGAAAATGATGCTGGAGAGGTAGCAATGGTGGACAAACTGAATAAGCATTTTCCATCAGTCTTCACTGTGAAAGACACCAACAGTATGCTGGAAGTTTGAGAGTTTCACGGAACAGAACATTGTGAAGTTGCCATCACTTGGGAGAATGTTCTTGGTAAACTGAAAGGTCTGAAGGTAGATAAGTCACCTGGACCAAGGATCTGAAAGAGGTAGCTGAAGAGATTGTGGATGCATTAGTAATGATCTTTCAAGAATCAATTGATTCTGACATAAAAATGAAGAAATCTATGGCATATTTCAGGCCCTGAAACTTGAGAAACTGCCTAGAATTTCCCTACTGCATAGCCCACAGCTCCATGTACCTATCTAAGAGTCTCTTAAAAGACCCTATTGTAACTGCCTCCAGCACCACTGCTAGCAGTATCTTCCAAGCACCCACCACTCTCTGTGCAAAAACCTTACCTCTGACTTCCCCTTATACCTACTTCCAAGCACCTTGAAACTATGCCTCCTCATGTCAGCCATTTTAGCCCTGGGAAAACACAATCAATGCCTCATCATCTTATACACCTCTATCAGATCACCTCTCATCCTCCATCGCTCCAAGGAGAAAATGCCCAGTACATTCAACCTATTCTCATAAGCCATGCTCTCCAATCCAAGCAACAACCTTGTAAATCTCTTTTGCACTGTCTCTATATTATCCACATCCTTCCTGTAGTGAGGTGACCAGAACTGAGCACAATACTCCAACTGGGTCTAACTACAGTCTTATATAGCCGTAACATTACTTCCCGGATCTTGACCTCAATCTCATGGTTGATGAAGGCCAACGCGCCTTACGCCTTCTTAACAATACTGGCAATATGCGCAGCCGCTTTGAGTGTCCTATGGACATGGTCCCCAAGATCTCGCTGATCCTCCACACTGCCAAGAGTCTTACCATTAATATTATATTCTGTCTTCAAATTTGACCTACTGAAATTAATCACTTCTCAGCCCAGTTCTGCATCCTATCAAAGTTGCACTGTAACCTCTGACAACTCTCCAGATTATTCACAACACCCCCAACATTTCTGTCATCAGCAAACTTACTAACCCACCCTTCTACTTCCTCAACCAGGTTATTTATAAAAGTCACAAAGAGGAGGGGTCCCAGAACAGATCCCTGCGTAACACTACTGGTCACCGACCTCCATACAGGATACAAACCATCTACAACCACCTTTTGTCTCCTGTTGGCAAGCTAGTTCTGGATCCACAAAGCAAGGTTTCAATACTTTCTGAATGAGTCTTGCATGAGAAACCTTATCAAATGCCTTACTGAAATCGATATACACTACATCTACTGCTCTACATTAATCAATGTGTTTTGTTACATCCTCAAAGAATTAAATCAGGTTCGTAAGGCATGACCTACCCTTGACAAAGCCATGCTGACTATCCCTAATCAGATTATGTCTCTCCAAATGCTCATAAATCCTGCCTCTCAGGATCTTCTCCAACAACTTGCCCACCACTGAAGTAAGACTCACCGGTCTATAATTTCCTGAGTTATCTCTACTCCCTTTCTTGAACAGTGGAACAATGTTTGCAACCTTCCAATCCTTTGGGTACTTCTCCTGTCTCTATTGATGATGCAAAGATCATCGCCAGAGACTCAGTAATCTCCTCCATCGCTTCCCACAGTAGCCTGGGGTATATCTCATCCATTCCCAGCAACTTATTGAACTAAACACCTTTCAAAAGCTCCAGCACATCCTCTTTCTTAATGTCTATATATTCAAGAGTTTCAGTCCACTAAGTCATCCCGATAATTGCCAAAGTCCTTTTCACTGGTGAATACTGAAGCAAAGTATTCAATAAGTACCTCCACAACCTCCTCCAGCTCCATGCACCTGTTTCACTATTGCTCCCGATTGGTCCTATTCTCACAAGGCTCATCCTCTTACCCAATGTCCCTTGGGATCAATAAAGTATGTCTATCTATCTATCTATCTATCTTGCTCTTCACGTACTTGCAGAATGCCTTGTGATTTTCCTTAATCCTGCTCACCAAGGCCTTCTTATGTCCCTACTAGCTGTACTAATTTCATTCTTCAGCTTCTTCCTGGCAAACTTCTAATTTTCTAGAGCTCTAAGAGTACCTAGTTTCTGGAACCTTTTGTAAGCTTTTCTTTTCCTCTTAACTAGATTTTTTTACATCCTTTGTACACCATGGTTCTTTTACCCTTTCCCTGCCTCAATGGAACATAGTACCCATGCAGAACACCATGCAAATCTTCCCTGGACATTTGCCATGTTTCTGCCGTGGGAGATGCCAGTCGATATCAGGAAATTTAAAATCACCCATCTCAACAACCCTACTATTATTGCACTTTTCCAGAAACTTCCTCCCTATCTGCTCTTTGATGTCTCTGTTACTATTGGGGGGTCTATAAAAAGCACACAGTGGAGTTATTTCCCCTTCCTGTTTCTGAGTTCCACCCACACTGATTCAGTGGACAATCCCTCCATGACTTTCTCCTTTTCTGCAGCCGTGATATTATCCCTGATTAGCAATACCACGGCCCACCACTTTTGCCTCCTTCCCTGTCCTTTTGGAAATATCTAAAGCCCGACACACACCTAGCAGCCATTCCTGCCCCTGAGACATCCAAGTCTCCGTAACGGTCAAAACGTCATAGTTTAACGGATTGATCCACACTCTAAGTTCATCCACCTTGCTTATGATACCCCTTGCATTAAAATAGACACTTCTCAAACCATCTGTCTGAGTGCATCTTTGCTCTATCATCTGCTTATCCTTCCTCACAAACACCCTGGAAGATGTCTCTACTTGTGTGCCAACTACCCCATCCTCTGCTTCTTCACTTCAGTTCCCAAACCCCTGCAAATGTAGTTTGAAACCTCCACAACAGCAAGCCTCCTTCCCAAGATATTGATTCCCCTCCAATACACGTGCAACCCATCCCACTTGTACAGGTCACCCTTCCCCAGAAAAGGACTTTTATGCACAACAGACTCTGGAGTTTACAAAGAATGGTGCCAAAAACAAAAAAACATCCAGTGAGTGGCTGTTCTGTGAGTGAAAACATCTTGTTAAATCCACTCACAGGATTTTTTTTTGTTTTTGGCGCCATTCTTTTCAGACTCCAGAGTCTGTTGTGCGTAAAAATCCCAGGAGATCAGCAGTTTGTCATTGAGCCTACTAAAGGATTGGTTCTACTCTATTGGGTGTTATGTAATGAACTGGATTGATTACGGAGCTTAAGGTAAAAGAACCCTTAAGAGG
The DNA here is from genome assembly GCF_963921235.1 of Mobula hypostoma. Classification (NCBI taxonomy): domain Eukaryota; kingdom Metazoa; phylum Chordata; class Chondrichthyes; order Myliobatiformes; family Myliobatidae; genus Mobula; species Mobula hypostoma. The sequence goes on from NC_086110.1 coordinate 3,036,944, forward strand.
CAGTGATCACAACATGAGTGAATTCAACTTGAACTTTGATAGGGAGAAAGTAAAGTCTGACATAGCAGTATTTCAGTGGAGTAAAGAAAATTACAGTGGTATGAGAGGAGCTGGCCAAAGTAAATTGGAAGGAGATGCTGGCAGTGATGACAGCAGAGCAGTAACAGTGTGAGTTTCTGGGGGAAAAATGAGGAAGGTGCAGGATAGATGTATTCCAAAAACAAAGAAACACTCAAGTGGCAAAATAGTACAATTGTTGCTGACAAGGGAAGTCAAATCTAATGTAAAAGCAAAAGAGAAGGCAAACAACAACACAAAAATTAGTGGGAAGATAGAAGATTGGAAAGCTTTTAAAATTTTATAAAAAGCAACTAAAGGGATCATTAGGAGGGAAAGGTGAAATATGAAAGCAAGCTAGCAAGCAATATCAAAGTGGATATGAAAAGCTTTTTCAAGTATATAAAAAATAAAAGTGAGATGAGAGTGGATATAGGACTGCTAGAAAATGAGGCCAGGAAAATAATAACGGGGGACAAGGAGATGGAAGATAAACTAAATGAGTATTTTGCATCAGTCTTCATTGTGGAAAACACTAACAGAGTGTCAGTTGTTGAAGGATGTGAGGTAAGAGAAGTGAGTGCAATTACTATTACAAGAGAGAAGGTGCTCCAAAAGCTGTCACCCAGACTAGTTGAACTGCACCGTAAGGTTCTGAAAGAGTTAGCGTTAGAGATTGTGGTGGCATTAGTAATGATCTTTCAAGAATCACTGGACTCTGGCATGGTTCCAGAGAACAGGAAAATTGAAAATGTCACTCCACTCTTTAGGAAAGGAGGAAGACAGCAGAAAAAGAAATTATAGACCAGTTAGCCTGACTCAGTGGTTGAGAAGAAGTTGGCGTTAATTGTTAAGGATGAGATGATGGAGTACTTGGTAACACAGGACAGGACAGGATAGGACAAAGTCACCATGGTTTCCTTAAGGGAAAATCTTGCCTGATAAACCTGTTGGAATTCTTTGAGGAGATTACAAGTAAGATAGATAAAGGAGATGCAGTGGATGATGCCACACATGAGGCTGCTTACCAAGTTAAGAGCCCTTGGTATTACAGGAAAGTTACTGGCATGGTTAGAGCATTAGCTGATAGGCAGGACGCAGCAAGTGGAAATAAAAGGATCCTTGTCTGGTTGGCTGCCAGTGACTAGTGATGTTCCGCAGGGGTCAGTGTTGGGAGTGGTGTCCATTTAAAACAGTGATGTGAAGAAATTTCTTTCGCCAGAGGGTGGTGAATTTGTGGAATCTATTACCACAGGCAGCAGTGGAGGCCAGGTCATTGGGTGTACTTAAGACAGAGGTTGATAGGTTTTTGATTGGACACAGTAACAAAGGTTACGGGGAGTAGGCCAGGGAGTGGGGCTGAGGAGGGTGGAAAGGACCAGCCATGATTGAATAGCAGAGCAGACTCAATGGGCCAAATGGTCTAAATCTGCTCTTAGGTCTTATGGTCTTATGGCTTTATCACGTTCCCCATGGTCCCCTCCTCCTTTTCTTTCTTCTGTGGTCCACTCCAATCAAACTCCTTCTTCTCCAGCTCTTGATCTCCCCCACACCCCCCACCTGCTTTCACCTATCACTTTCCAGCTAGCCCCCTTCTCCACCCTCCATCTTTTTATTCTGGTGTCTTCCCCCTCTCCCTTCCTTCTCAGTCCTGAAGAAGAGTCTTGACCTGAAACGTCAACTGTTTATTCATTTCCTGGATGCTGCCTGACCTGCTGAGTTCCTCCAGCACCTTCTTTTCTGTGTATTGACTTTATTCTCAACATTTATCCTGTTATGCCTCCTAACAATCTTATATGTTTCAATAAAACTACCCCACATCCATTTTGCTTTGTTCCCAAACTTGCTTTAACAGTTACAATTCTATTACATTTCAACTCCACTATGTAAAAGCACTGCCAGACAAGTGAAGAAAAAATTTGATCTTAATAAGATACTAAACAGTGCCATAGTATTGAAATGGGCTGTCCAGTGTTGCAAAGAAAAGTGTGCTAAACCAACTAGCCTCGGTGAAACGCAACATCTCTGCGCCAAGATAGAGAAAAATCTCCGTTGATTACCTGAGAATATGAGTACAGAGTCATGGATGGGCTGGGGATCACAATTTTTCGATTCTGGTTGAATCTGAGGCTAAGGGTCTGGTTGAGCCTGGAAATTTATGAGTTCGCTCAGATTGGTGCTTGGAGTTGGGGTTGAGTGGTGAATGTATGTGATGGAACGAAAATTAGGGTGACTCTGTAAATGACGGGCAATTCATTCTGCCAGTGTAACACTTGAGCACAGAAAATCTACAGATCTGTCTCTGAGCAGTTATGAACCTGACAAATATCTCCACAGACCTTTTCCTCCTCCAGGTACCGCTCATCAAATTCCACAGAATAGAATTCAATCGGGAAGCTACAGGGGTTCTTCACAATCACCGTCCCCTCCGTTTCTGCACTGTATGGTAAAACTGGGCCCAGTTCCAGCACAGTGGTAGAAAAGTCTAGGTGAGGTTCCAGCCCTTGACCGCAGGCCATGATCAGCACCCGGTTACCACTCTGTGCCAAGTTCAACACCAGTCGATGGTTATAAAGTTTCTGTTAATTCAAAAAAACAGTCTTGGTCAAGTCTCATCTTGCTATCATCAGGGATAATTAGCTGCATTGGCATTAAAAAAAGACTGTTAATAATCACACTGGTATGAAAATAAAATAAGATACTCTGTGTAACAGGGAAACAAAATGTTTAAGATATAAAAGGGCTTTTAAAGAAGAATTTGGGAAATATAGCTTCCAAAAGCTGCAGATTTAGAAACCAGAATAGACAGGTCTAAGATCTTTGGCAAACGTACCTAAAAAGAACATTTTGTGCACAGAGTGATTATAAGCTGGTATCCACTGCTTAGGAGGGTGGTGGGAGCAATGTCAGTAGTTATTTTCAGAATGAATTAGTGATACCACAGGCAAAATGTTGTGAACCAGGCAAAAGGAAAGAGCTATTTGATCAAAACAAGCCAAAGACCTCAAATGCAGAATGACCATGTAAAAAAAGGGTGTGTCGTAGTCGAACAATCTAGTAGAATGTTTCTCACCATCCATATTTCCCATATAGGGCAGTAGATAGCTCACTAGATAGATTTCATCTGGCCTGCTTCAGTCCTGAATATCTAGGACAGTCAGAGCTTTGAGCAACAAAGTGTTCATAGAGTCAGGAAAAATACAGAACAGAAACAGGCCCTTCAGTATGTAGAGTCTGCATCCATCTCTAAGTACCCATCTCTCTCCGTTGTAAGATGTCTTGGCATGTGAAAAGTCTGTGCTCAGTGGTTGCCCTGTGATCAGAAATGATAGCTGGGACATGATTCTTCCCTTCCTTGAGAAACTCACCTCCTCTGTAGGTGTGAATGTCACTTGCACATTGACTCTCTCACCAGCATTGATCACACCGCAAGGAGGCAACATGACAAACACATAGGATGGCGGCTTTAACTCTTTCAGTCGTTTGGATCGCAAGTGCAGGGGAACATGCTTATCAAGCTATTTAAATCAAAAACAGTAAAGCAGTATTAATAATGTGACTTGCAATAATAAAGTTCAAAGTAAATTAACTAACAAAGTACATATATGTCACCAACTTGGGCTTCAACCAGTGTGCAAATGACAACAAACTGTGCCAATACAAAAAGAAAGAAATAATAAAGAATAATAAATAAACAGGCAATGAATATTGAGAATATGACATGAAGTGTCCTTGAAAGTGAGTCCACAGGTTGTGGGATCATTTCAGTGATGGGACAAGTGAAGTTGACTGAAGTTATCCCCTTTGGTTCAAGAGCCTGATGGTTGAGGGGTAATTGCCTGATGGTGCGAGTCCCGAGGCTCGTGAACCTTCTTTCAGATGGCTGCAGTAAGAAGGGAGTATGACCTTCAACATCACTAGGTCAAAACCCTGGAACTTTCTTCCGAAGAGTGTTGTAGGTACACCCACACCTCAAGGACTGCAGTAGTTCAAGAAGGGAGCTCAATACCACCTTCTCGAGGACAATTAACCATTGGCTCAGCTGTGAAGCCCATACCCTTGAATGAATAAATAAACATTTTAAGACTTGGACTAACATAAGAGGACATAAGTTCCAATACTACCATGGCAGGTGGGGAGCTTAAATTCAGTTAATCAAAAAAGCTGGAATTTTTTTTTTACTATAATTTGTTTCTTTAGTGATGACAATGAAACCATTGGATTGCCAATTCAATCTCATCACTAATTCCTTCTGGGAATGAAACCAGCTGCCTTAACCCCACTCTCCTGCATATGACTGCAGGCCTACAACAATGTGGCTGACCTTACGATGACGTGCAATAATATAGCCAGCCACTGAGCTATCAAAAACTGCTACATTAAATCACAACAGGATTGCAATAGACTGAACTATTCAGTGCTAATCTATCTTAATCAACCACAAAAATCTTCTCATAATCATCCGGGGATATGCTTAAATCAGAGAGCTACCTCACTGTCTAAGCAACCAATTGCCTGATGCAATGTTACTAAAATATTCATACATTTATCTAATGCCCTGACTGCTCCATCACAATCCTTGTACATCCCTTTCCATCAGAAGCGCAGACACAACCAATGAGAGTTGCTGATTATCCTGCAAGTGATGAATCATGTAAGTGTAGGGTTCTCAGTAATATTAACTGTAATGTTAACTGTTAAGGCTAACAAAATGGCTTCTCTGTAATGTTAAATGATGAGGTAATGTTTCTCTGTAGCTGCGATGTTTGGGTTAAAGTTACAGATAAAAGGGAATTATGACCTGTTATGCTATCTTGTATGGTGGGACCGAGAGAGAGTTCGCGGTCTTTTCAGCAAGGCAAGCGATGAGAAAGAGCGAATGCCGGAGTGGCTGGCGGTTCCCGGACGGTGGATACTGGAATTCCACGGTTCGGATGCTGTCGGAGGTTTGGAGGTCGATTGTGGATTGATCGTCTGATATTTTACGTTGTGGGTTTGTACCGGGGTGTGTTACTCAGCATCTATGCAAATTTAGGCACAGTTTGGCGGGCAGATGGCAGATTCCCCTGGACAAACGTGAGCTGATAGAGCTGAGTGTTACATAAGCAATACTCTGAAGAAGCAGGAAAGATAGCAAGGTCAGAAAATCTGGCTGAAACATTCAAATCCCTCACCAAGGGTAGACCTGTAACAACACTTTTAACTAAGCTCTCTGAATCCTGAAGGCTGAACTGCCCAGACAGAATGTGTGGCAGGTGGTAAGTGAACTAACATGAAGAACTCATCTACTTGACGTTGTCATCACCAGTGTATCTGTGGGAATAAGCTGTCCTTGAGACTGGAGGTCTGCATTTTCAGGTTTCAGTATCTTCTGCCCGAAGAAGAAAGAAGAGAGAATGTCCACAGTGTTTGAGGTCTTTCATTATGCTGACTGCCTCCCCAAGGCAGTGAGATGTGTAGATGGAGCTCAGGGACAGGAGACTCCACAGCTCTGTGTGGTTCCTTGTGGGGTGGGCTGAACAGTTGCCACGCTGAGCCGTTATGCATCTGGATAAAATCCACACTAAGCCGTTATGCATCCGGGTAAGATCGACGCTATGATACTTAGATAAAAATTGTAAGGGTCAATGAGAACATGCCAAATTTCTTTAGCCTTCTGAGGAAATAAAGGTGTTGGCGGGTTTTCTTGTCCATGACATAAATGGGGAGGAGAAGATGGCAGCGCGACGCAGCACACGCGGCCACTCCAAAATTATATTGTATTTGTTAAATAGGTACCATGCACAATCCTGATTTGATGGAGGCAGATGTGAGAAGCATGGAGGAACATCTGGAGAAACTTCTGAAATGTCTGGTTCGCTGCCGCTGTTACTGTGTGATCGAGAATCTCCGGAGGGGAAGGCCCCAAATCCTCGGCTCTGTCTATTGCCTGTTGCCCGGGCCGGGGTCGAAGTGCTCAGCAAAGATGGTGCTCGGTGCTCGGTGTCGGAGGGCTGGTCGGAGGCTCGAATTTTTCAGACAGACTCAAGAGTCGGCTGTGGTTGGGTGCTTCCAGGGTGCTGCATCGGCAAGTTTGTGGCGCTGGAAGCTCATGGCAGGAAGAGAGTTTCTCTTCCTTCTACTGTCTGCGTGAGATGATGGGACTTTCGAGAGACTTTGAGACTTTTTTTTAACCGTGCCCATGGTCTGTTCTTTATCAAATTATGGTATTACTTTGCACTGTTGTAACTATATGTTATAATTATGTGGTTTTTGTCAGTTTTTTTAGTCTTGGTTTGTCTTGTGTTTCTGTAATATCATTCTGGAGGAACATTGTATCATTTCTTAATGCATGCATTACTAAATGACAATAAAAGAGGAGTGCGTGTCCTCATAATCTAAAAAAATCTAAAATGTGGTCGGACCCGGACAGGCTATTGGTGATGTTCATGTCTAGGATCTTGACACTGTCACCCTCTCGTTCCCAACACCACTGATGTGACAGGGACATGTGCACTGTCTTCCTTCCTGAAAAAGATGGCCAGTACTTTTGTTTTGATGACATTGAGAGAAAGGTTGTTGATATGACATCATGTCACTAAGCTTGTTATCGCCTTTCTGTACTCCAAATCTCATTATTATTTGAGATACGGTCATCTTTCACCCAGTTACAAATACAAACTGAAATTAAACTGCATGGTCTATGAGTGACCTCTTCTGTGTCTTATTATCCTTCCCTCTCCTAATAGAGTCATTGGGTCATAGAGCACTATCACACAGAAACGGATCTGTGCCAAGCTGTTGTTGTGCCTAATCCCATTAGAGATTTATAGAGCACTATCGCACAGAAACAAGCTGGAAGTTAACTCTGGTTCATGAAAAATACAAGGCTTATGCAGTACTACAGATACCTATAAAGGTTGCTGCAACCCGGCGAAGGATTACATGTGATAAACAGTGAACCTAGCATGCAGTTGACAGTGCTAAACAATCTAGGTGCGAATGGAGGTGGGTTATTACTAGCTAGTGGAAGGAAGATCCTCTACCTTCAATAGAATACTGAAGTCGAGTGTGGGGCTGCTGAAACCATGTTCCTCCAATCACACAGCAGCTTCAAGTCACAGGGTCATGTAGTTTGGAAACAGCCCAACATACCTGTACATCAACCACCCTTTCACACTAACTTAGGTCCTTCAGCACAACATGTCTGCACTGATCATCAGCCACCTCTTTTATTCGCCCTACAATTCCATCAGTTCCCTCCAAATTCTACCACTTACCTGCACAATAGCAGCAATTTACAGCAGACAACTAACCCACCCATGTGCACAGCTTTAGAATGTGGGAGGAAACCAGAACACCAGGGAAACATCATGCGGCCACAGGAAAGAAGTGCATACTCCACACTGTCAGCAGCAGCAGCTCACTGGAGATGTAAGGCAAGCCCCAGTACTCTATGATAGTGTTCTAAAGGTTTTACAAGTTGCAGTTCTGTGTTGCCCTAAAATATAACTGTCAGTGCCTCACGGCTTGAGATCTGAATGCTGGAGATACCTGCCCCAGAATAAGGTGGAAATACAATCACAGAATGATGCAGAATTTCAGGAAAACAACTCATCACCACCTGCACAAGCCTGATTAGTGTCTGAATTTTGGAATGGGTTTATGATAATCTGATATTTATGACACCCAGATATAGAATTGTACACAAGTTTAAAATTTCTTGGTAATTAAATGTCACAATTAAAGAAAAATGAGATTTTATCACCTTTTGCTTCACAACACTGGTATCAGTAAAAGACCATTCGCAGGGGACTTGCAGGTGATTGTGCAGTTGAATAGTTATAACTTGACATTGCCCACAGTGCACGGTGCCGAAGTCCAGTTGCTCACTGGAGACGGTCAGGTCGGGCTCTGTCACTGCAGCTTGCAGCATGACTTTCACTGTTGGTCCACCTACAACCTGAACAACGAATTAGAAATATAACCAAACAGTGCAGTACACTTTGTCCACCTTCTCCCTTTTTCACTCCAACCTTCTCTGAACAAGGTTCCAACACTAGTACACTGAAAGAACTAAAGCTTTAGGACTTCTTGCTTTCTAAGTGTATTCTCCCAATCCGTATTGCTCCTGAGGAAAAAGGAGCAATTTACCTTTTGGATTTTAGATTTGATTAGATTCGTGTCATATATACACCAGGATGCAATGAAATTCCTTGTTCGCATGAAGCTCACAAAGTGAATGGCTTATATGGCAATAATAAATACAATTTACACGTGGTGACAAGATCGTAGTGCAAACAAAAAACTAAAATGACAACTCTGCCTCTGAGAGGTAGAGTTATGAACATGAGAATCTGGCAGCACCACTCAGAAAGGAGTATGACGGAGGTGAGAGGTTCAGGAGTTTGACAGCAATAGGGAAGAACCCATTCTTCAGTCCCGACATCTGGGCTTTCAGGGTCCTGCATCTTTATTTTGAAAAACAGCAAAGCTGGCCGAGATTTGCTATGTAGCTGTCAGTGATGTACAAATGGTTAAGTTTCACTGATCATTGCTGATTTAAACAAGAATATTCTTTCCTGCCAGTTTTTGTGCCCACGACCAGGTGGTCAGTATTTTTTCACACTGAATTGTTCATCCACCGACTACCAGCAGCCATGTTACTGTATTTTATTTATTCATTCCAGGGGTGTGGGCTTCACATCTGAGCCAGCATTTAACTACCCATCTCTAAATGTCCTTGAGAAGGTGCCAGTGGGCTGCCTTCCTGAACCACTAGAGTCCTTGAGGTGTGGCAGTACCCACAGGGCTGTCAGGGAGGCAGTTCCGGGGTTTTGACACAGTGATAGTGAAGGAACGGTGATATATTTCCATGTCAGGATGGTGTATGACTTGGAGAACAACTTCCAGCCGGTGGTGCTCCCTGTGCTTTTACTGTCCCTGTCCTTCCAGCTGGTAGCGGTGGTGGGTTTGGAAGGTGCTGTCTAAGGAGTCTGGGGGAGTTGCTGCAGTGAGTGAATGGTTGTGGATGGGTGTCTATCAAGTGAACCGTTGTGTCCTGTAAGGTATCAGGTTTCTTGTGTGCTGTTGAAGCTGAACTACAAGTCAAATGGAGAGTGGTCACTCACACTCTTGAATGGAGCCTTGTAATTAATTGATAGACACGTTTTGGGGAGCTGGAGGCTGAGTAACTTGCCCCAAGATTCCTAGTCTTAAATGGGCCATTTCTCTTCTTGGAATACTCACAAGAAGAATCTACATGTTCCTTCCAAAAGGTGACCAAGGATGGGAGCTCAATGTTCAGGGATATTCAATATTCAGGAGGGATAGACATGAAGGAAGGGGAGGTGGGGTGGCGTTGCTGGTTAGAGAGGAGATTAACGCAATAGAAAGGAAGGACATAAGCCGGGAAGATGTGGAATCGATATGGGTAGAGCTGCGTAACACTAAGGGGCAGAAGACGCTGGTGGGAGTTGTGTACAGGCCACCTAACAGTAGTAGTGAGATCGGAGATGGTATTAAACAGGAAATTAGAAATGTGTGCAATAAAGGAACAGCAGTTATAATGGGTGACTTCAATCTACATGTAGATTGGGTGAACCAAATTGGTAAAGGTGCTGAGGAAAAGGATTTCTTGGAATGTATGCAGGATGGTTTTTTGAACCAACATGTCGAGGAACCAACTAGAGAGCAGGCTATTCTGGACTGGGTTTTGAGCAATGAGGAAGAGTTAATTAGCAGTCTTGTCGTGAGAGGCCCCTTGGGTAAGAGTGACAATAATATGGTGGAATTCTTCATTAAGATGGAGAATGACATAGTTAATTCAGAAACAAAGGTTCTGAACTTAAAGAGGGGTAACTTTGAAGGTATGAGACGTGAATTAGCTAAGATAGACTGGCAAATGACACTTAAAGGATTGACGGTGGATATGCAATGGCAAGCATTCAAAGGTTGCATGGATGAACTACAACAATTGTTCATCCCAGTTTGGCAAAAGAATAAATCAAGGAAGATAGTGCACCCGTAGCTGACAAGAGAAATTAGGGATAGTATCAATTCCAAAGAAGAAGCATACAAATTAGCCAGAGAAAGTGGCTCACCTGAGGACTGGGAGAAATTCAGAGTTCAGCAGAGGAGGACAAAGGGCTTAATTAGGAAGGGGAAAAAAGATTATGAGAGAAAACTGGCAGGGAACATAAAAACTGACTGTAAAAGCTTTTATAGATATGTAATGTTACGAGAATACACATAAAATTAAGATGTTTGCTGGCCTGGGCTAGCATCAGTGGCATCAGCAGTTGGTCTGCCACCTGCCCTCAGGGGAAGGAGAGATAAGGAACAATGGAGCAGCGTCTGGAGATGTGTAATGAAGGGATGTGGGAGGAAGAGCTGTCTGGAGCGGCTCCCCCCCTTTGAACCCTGAACTGTTTGAAGTGATGGACAGGCGATACCCCAGCAGGGGGATAAAAAGGGACAGGTTCGCTAAGACAGACACACACGCCACCCGAGGTAACGAGACCCTGGAAGCGGTGCGCTTCTCACGAGTGGGTGAGAAGTCCCAGACAACGACAAGGGTGGAAAGGTACGATCAGCGGGAACCCGGTGTGTGTCCGCCCTTGCCTGGGTGCCGGGTTCACTGCAGAGGATCGACCGCATCTGGAGGAGGGGTCACAGTCGGTGACCTCAGGTGACATCACCAAGGACCCGCCCAAAAGCTGTTTGTGAGCCATCTCGCTGGTCTGTGAGTGAAGCCGTTCTGAATGATGAGTTGTTCCTATTCTATCTCTCTCTTCCCCCACGTTGTCCACCGCCATGGCAACGATTACTGCGAACTGAACTACAAACTGGACTGAACTTTGAGTCATTTTGAAATTGGTCATTTACCCCTGGACAACGATAGAGCTTGATTGATGCTGTTATCTTAATTCTGTGCACATGTGTGGTTATCATTGTTGAATTGTTGCATTTATTATCCTTTCGATTACTGTGTTGCTTGTTTCTTTAATAAAACTTTCTTAGTTCTAGTACTCCAGACTCCAACTGAGTGATCCATTTCTGCTGGTTTGGCAACCCAGTTACGGGGTACGTAACATAAGTGGGGTTCTCGTCCGCGATTTTGAACGCTAAATTTGGGACGGAGTAAATTGATTGGGTTAAAATTCCCGAAAGAAAGAAAAGACAAACAGCAGAAATGGAGGTTGAGGAATTTATAAAGGCGCCGACCTTGGAGGCATTAGAGGATGCCAGGAAATCGGAATTGATAGCTGTGGCAAAACGGGTGAATCTTGCTAAGGTGAAGTCGACAATGAGGAGAGAGGAGATACACAGAGCTATTGTAGAGCACTATGTATCTAAAGGTGTGTTTCCCCAAGGTGAGCTGGGGGAGGTGTCTATTGAAAAACCTGCTGGAGACGCGGTACAGGTACAGCTTGAAAAACTGAGACTCGAGCACGAGTTCCGGGTACGGCAGTTAGAAAGGCAGGAGAAAGAGAGAGAGTTAGAAAGGCAGGAGAAAGAGAGAGAGTTAGAAAGGCGGGAGAGAGAGAAAGAGGTAGAAAGGCAAGAGAGAGAAAGACAGTTGGAGAGAGAAGAGAGAGAGAGGGACAGGCAGTTGGAGAGAGAGGAGAAACAGAGGGAAAAGGAATTTGAGCTGGAGAAGTTAAAGATAAGGGCCGAGCAGGGGCTCGTGCCGAACCAAGGTGGAGGGTTCCGGGCGACCCAGGAGGTTAGGCTGGTTCCCCCATTTGACGATACCGATGTGGATCGGTACTTTCTCCACTTCGAAAAAGTAGCTATAAGTCAGGAATGGCCGAGGGATAAGTGGGTTGTCTTACTTCAGAGTGTACTGAAAGGGAAAGCCCGACAAGCTTACTCCGCTTTATCCGCGGAAGATGCCCAGAAGTATGAGGTGGTGAAGGAGGCCATCCTCAGGATTTATGAGTTGGTCCCGGAGGCATACCGGCAGAGGTTCCGGAATGCGAGGAAGCGGTGGGACCGCACGTATTTGGAGTTTGCTCGCGAGATGCAAACATATTGTGAGCGTTGGTGCGCCTCGAAAGGGGTAGAGGGGGATTATGACAGACTGCTGCAGCTGATTCTGATTGAGCAGTTTAAAGGTTGTGTCCCTGAGGGTATGAGACCCTACCTCGATGAGAAAGAGGCAGCCACGTTAGCCGCAACTGCTAAGTTAGCGGATGAGTATGCGTTGACGCATAAAATGAAGGTTGCCCCGAGTAAAGGCTACCAGAAGGGTAGTCAGGACGGCGGGGAGAGTCCGCCGGAAAAGTCAGAAAGTAAGCCGGGGACTAGTGAAAAGGATAAGGTAGACCGGGAGCAGTCTGGTAGGAAGTCTCCTGGGGTCGTCTGTTATAATTGTGGGAAAGTCGGACACTTTGCGTCCAGGTGCTTTGCCCCAAGGAAGGAGACGGGGAAAGGAAAAGCGGAAATTTTGAATGGCTGTATTGAGCTGTTAAGCGAACCGCTAGGGAAGGACAGGTCTGATAAAGTTCAGGAAGGGCGCGAGAAGTTTATCTCGGCCGGACTGGTGTCAGTGAAGGAGAGGTTAAAACCAGTTCCAGTGCGGATCTGGAGAGACACGGGAGCGTGTCAGTCACTAATACTGAAGAGTGTATTAGAGTTTAGCTCAGAGACCCAGACTGGGGAGGTAGAGGTCAAAGGTGTTGGGGAAGGGACAGAGTCAGTCCCTTTGCACCAGATACATTTACAGAGCAACCTGGTCTCTGGACTAGTCACGATTGGGGTGAGGTCCGAATTACCGATGAAAGGCGTGGAAGTCTTGCTCGGTAATGACATCGCCGGAGGGATCGTGTTCCCAGTCGTGAGATTGACGGGTCAGCCTGCCAGCATGGAGGCCCCGCCCGCGATGGTGAATTTGGCTGAAACATTTCTGCCAACCTTGTATGAGACAGGGTGTAGTGAGATAAGAGGTAGTGAGGGAGCTGGGACGGACGTAGCAGTAGCCAGGAAAGAATTTGTGCAGACGCAGGAGCGAGACGAGGGGCTGATGGTTTTGGCCGAGACAGCTCTCTCTGACACAGCCTTGACAAGGGAACTAGTAGGCTATTGTGCGGATGAGGAAGTGCTAAGGAAGAAAGGGAAATCAAGTACAGCATCCGCAGATGAGGAGTGGGGGGTGGTGCAAAAGAGTTATGGGGATGAGGTTTTTAACATGGCCCACGAGGTACCCCCCGGTGGACATTTTGCGGTGCTGGAGGAAACAGTTGGTGGAATCATGAAAGAGAGTTACCGGCTGCCCAGGGGGAAAAATGTTATTGATCATGACCGACGCGAACTGAGACGGTCACCGGCTTTTGATATGCTAACAAACCTAGTCGGTGTTAGCGTGGAAATCAATGAAGCTAGGGGCCCCTTGATAAGAGGAAAAAACCATTTTGAAAAGATTAGGATGGGATCGGTCAGATGGGAGAAGGCTATTGTTTTGGCCAGGTCTACTGATAAGGTCTCTCCCTTAATCCCCGAAGGAGTAATTAAACGACTCGCACCCATGTGTTTGATTGTCCCGAGGAAATGCAAAGAACTGGGACGTTGGGTTATGTCGGTTACAATAGGGCGGCCAAGTAAACAACACCCATATTTTTTGAGTAATTCAGTGACTAAAGGGCTGATGAACACAGAGGTGTGTATTGGCAATTTAACACGGCTGTCTGAAGCCAGCTTGATAGTGAACCTTGGAAAAAATGAATTCGGCCACGCGAATGTCACTTACCTGGGAATTGTGGTGACACAGGGGCAGCTGGCAGTGATGCAAGCTACAGTGCAGGCTATCGCTGACCTCCCAACCCCGACAGACAAGAGGGCCCTCAGAAGGCTCTTGGAGATGGTGGGGTACTGCAGGAAGTTTTGCAATAACTCTGCGGTCAATACCCGTCCCCCTCCTACTAAGCCCTTGCGAGGGAAAATTGAGTCGGAATGGGACGACCCTTGTTGTTGTGGTCCGGGACAAAACCAAATGAGAGGTTACATTGGTCGCAATTCATCAGTGTTTTTGGCCACTATGAAGTTTGCTGAGTTGGAGCCTGGTCTAAGGGATTATTAATAACACGTGTAAAAGGAACAGAAAATGTGATGACTGTCTGTCAAGGTGTTGACAGCTTCAAATTCTCTGTATTAGCTAAATAACTGTTAAAGATGTATATTGTGTATGTATCAGATAATGTAGTCATGTTTGTAATTTTTACCTCCCGGTAAAAATCCTTAAAGGGGGGAAGTGTTACGAGAATACACATAAAATTAAGATGTTTGCTGGCCTGGGCTAGCATCAGTGGCATCAGCAGTTGGTCTGCCACCTGCCCTCAGGGGAAGGAGAGATAAGGAACAATGGAGCAGCGTCTGGAGATGTGTAATGAAGGGATGTGGGAGGAAGAGCTGTCTGGAGCGGCTCCCCCCCTTTGAACCCTGAACTGTTTGAAGTGATGGACAGGCGATACCCCAGCAGGGGGATAAAAAGGGACAGGTTCGCTAAGACAGACACACACGCCACCCGAGGTAACGAGACCCTGGAAGCGGTGCGCTTCTCACGAGTGGGTGAGAAGTCCCAGACAACGACAAGGGTGGAAAGGTACGATCAGCGGGAACCCGGTGTGTGTCCGCCCTTGCCTGGGTGCCGGGTTCACTGCAGAGGATCGACCGCATCTGGAGGAGGGGTCACAGTCGGTGACCTCAGGTGACATCACCAAGGACCCGCCCAAAAGCTGTTTGTGAGCCATCTCGCTGGTCTGTGAGTGAAGCCGTTCTGAATGATGAGTTGTTCCTATTCTATCTCTCTCTTCCCCCACGTTGTCCACCGCCATGGCAACGATTACTGCGAACTGAACTACAAACTGGACTGAACTTTGAGTCATTTTGAAATTGGTCATTTACCCCTAGACAACGATAGAGCTTGATTGATGCTGTTATCTTAATTCTGTGCACATGTGTGGTTATCATTGTTGAATTGTTGCATTTATTATCCTTTCGATTACTGTGTTGCTTGTTTCTTTAATAAAACTTTCTTAGTTCTAGTACTCCAGACTCCAACTGAGTGATCCATTTCTGCTGGTTTGGCAACCCAGTTACGGGGTACGTAACAGTAAAAAGGAAAAGACTGGTAAAGACAAATGTAGGTCCCCTACAGACAGAAACAGGTGAATTGATTATGGGGAGCAAGGACATGGCAGACCAATTGAATAATTACTTTGGTTCTGTCTTCACTAAGGAGGACATAAATAATCTTCCAGAAATAGTAGGGGACAGAGGATCCAGTGAGATGGAGGAACTGAGCGAAATACTTGTTAGTAGGGAAGTGGTGTTAGGTAAATTGAAGGGATT
This sequence comes from Mobula hypostoma, assembly GCF_963921235.1. Lineage (NCBI taxonomy): Eukaryota > Metazoa > Chordata > Chondrichthyes > Myliobatiformes > Myliobatidae > Mobula > Mobula hypostoma. The sequence goes on from NC_086110.1 coordinate 3,052,331, forward strand.
GAAGGCAGATAAATCCCCAGGGCCAGATGGTCTGCATCCTAGAGTGCTTAAGGAAGTAGCCCAAGAAATAGTGGATGCATTAGTGATAATTTTTCAAAACTCGTTAGATTCTGGACTAGTTCCTGAGGATTGGAGGGTGGCTAATGTAACCCCACTTTTTAAAAAAGGAGGGAGAGAGAAACCAGGGAATTATAGACTGGTTAGCCTAACGTCAGTGGTGGGGAAACTGCTGGAGTCAGTTATCAAAGATGTGATAACAGCACATTTGGAAAGCGGTGAAATCATCGGACAAAGTCAGCATGGATTTGTGAAAGGAAAATCATGTCTGACGAATCTCATAGAATTTTTTGAGGATGTAACCAGTAGAGTGGATAGGGGAGAACCAGTGGATGTGGTATATTTGGATTTTCAAAAGGATTTTGACAAGGTCCCACACAGGAGATTAGTGTGCAAACTTAAAGCACACGGTATTGGGGGTAAGGTATTGATGTGGATGGAGAATTGGTTAGCAGACAGGAAACAAAGAGTGGGAATAAACGGGACCTTTTCGGAATGGCAGGCGGTGACTAGTGGGGTACCGCAAGGCTCAGTGCTGGGACCCCAGTTGTTTACAATATATATTGATGACTTGGATGAGGGAATTAAATGCAGCATCTCCAAGTTTGCGGATGACACGAAGCTGGGTGAGAGTGTTAGCTGTGAGGAGGATGCTAAGAGGATGCAGAGTGACTTGGATAGGTTGGGTGAGTGGGCAAATTCATGGCAGATGCAATTTAATGTGGATAAATGTGAAGTTATCCACTTTGGTGGCAAAAATAGGAAAACAGATTATTATCTGAATGGTGGCCGATTAGGAAAAGGGGAGGTGCAACGAGACCTGGGTGTCATTATACACCAGTTATTGAAAGTGGGCATGCAGGTACAGCAGGCGGTGAAAAAGGCGAATGGTATGCTGGCATTTATAGCGAGAGGATTCGAGTACAGGAGCAGGGAGGTACTATTGCAGTTGTACAAGGCCTTGGTGAGACCACACCTGGAGTATTGTGTGCAGTTTTGGTCCCCTAATCTGAGGAAAGACATCCTTGCCATAGAGGGAGTACAAAGAAGGTTCACCAGATTGATTCTTGGGATGGCAGGACTTTCATATGAAGAAAGACTGGATGAACTGGGCTTGTACTCGTTGGAATTTAGAAGATTGAGGGGGGATCTGATTGAAACGTATAAAATCCTAAAGGGATTGGACAGGCTAGATGCAGGAAGATTGTTCCCGATGTTGGGGAAGTCCAGAACAAGGGGTCACAGCTTGAGGATAAAAAGGAAGCCTTTTAGAACCGAGATTAGGAAAAACTTCTTCACACAGAGAGTGGTGAATCTGTGGAATTCTCTGCCACAGGAAACAGTTGAGGCCAGTTCATTGGCTATATTTAAGAGGGAGTTAGATATGGCCCTTGTGGCTACGGGGATCAGGGGGTATGGAGGGAAGGCTGGTACAGGGTTCTGAGTTGGATGATCAGCCATGATCATAATAAATGGCGGTGCAGGCTCGAAGGGCCGAATGGCCTACTCCTGCACCTATTTTCTATGTTTCTATGTTTTCCATGTGTCTCTTTTACCTTGGTCTCTGGCTTCTATTTCCCTTTTTGATTTTGATAAGACATGAATCCTTCTCTGCAATGTGTTTTGTCGCATTGCAGTTCTGATGAAAAGTCAACAGCCTGAACAAACAGCTCAATCTCTCCCTGCACAGTGGCTGCCTCCCACTTCCACTCTACTCTTCCTATCTTTGCCTTGCTACACTCTTCAATGAAGCCCAACACAAGCTTCGGAAATGGCACTTTCAAAGACTTTGCAGCACCCAATACTCGACATGAGTTCAACAATTTCAAGTAGTTAGTTCTGACATAAAACACAAACTGCTAGAGAAGAACTCAGTGGATCACATAGCATCTGGACAGGGAAAAGAGGCCAACGTTTCTGGTGAGAGCAGATAGGGAGGGTTCACGTATCACTTTTTCTATTTCTCAGAGTATATCACTACTAGCTTCTGCATACCCACTTATCACCCTCTCCCCCCACTCCCTCACTCCATTTGACCCTCTTTTATCTCCTTTGCCTGCTTCCACCTATCAGCCACCTAGCTCCATCTCCCAGATCCACACTCACCTCCCTCAGCTGGCTCCCTCTGCATTATCCACATCATTTCTAGGCCCATGCATCATCCCTCCACATCTGCTCTTTATACCCTGTCCACTAGTGCTGGTGACTGGTCTTCCCCCAAAACATCAGCAATTCCTCTCCCCTCCCCCCACCGAGGCTGTGTACCACCAGCAGATGGCTTGTTTCTCCAGATTACAGCATCTGCAGTCTTTTGTGTCTCCATAGTTCTTATGTAACATCATTGCACCTTCAGTACTACATGATTTCTTTTCTCTTTACTCATAAGATATTTGACCAGCTGAGTATATTTTAGATTCAAGATTCTAGATACTTGATAGTGTGGAGGAGCAGAGGGATCTGGGGGTACATGTCCACGGATCCCTGATAGTTGCCTCACAGGTGGATAGGGTAGTTAAGAAAGCTTATGGGGTGTTAGCTTTCATAAGTCAAGGGATAGAGTTTAAGAGTCGCGATGTAATGATGCAGCTCTATAAAACTCTGGTTAGGCCACACTTGGAGTACTGTATCCAGTTCTGGTCACCTCACTATAGGAAGGATGTGGAAGCATTGCAAAGGGTACATCGTTCAAGTCAATAGTGTAAATTCTGGAAGAGCCCTACTCCAAAAGCTGATCCCTGGCTGGAGTGTGCGAATACACGAGTAAAGAAATCCTATCAAGAGTATTTTTAAACTGATGAGAGTCATGGTACAGACTGGGAAAATTGAACTTTCATGTAGCAAATTAAGCAGCTCTACAGAGAACCAGCAGCCTGGCGATGAAAGAAACCTGTCTATGCTGTCTTGATCTGTAAAATTGACAGTATATCCTAATTGCCTGTGGAAAAATTGTGAAAGATAAAACACTGAGCAAGATTTGAAAAGGTTCCTTCTCTAGGTTTCAAGTTTCATGGTTTCAAGGTTTCCCAAAGACTTTTCTCTAACTTCTCAGGGTTTTCTTTTTCTGATCGTTTCCAAGGCTTTCAATGTGTTTAAGCTTTCTCAATGACTCCCAAGCTTCCCCCTGAGCACCACCCGAGGTTCCTTGATCTAACTCGAGCTTCCCTGGTCTCTCGGCCCCTCAGGATTCCCAGGTCTCTCAAGTTCCTCAGGTCTCCCAATCTGTTGTGGTTCCCAGGCCTCTCTCAAGTCCCCCAGGTCTCTTGAGTTTTCAGGTCTTTCTGGGCCAGCAGGTGCCAGCTATAGAGAAGAGGGGTGTCCTGCAGTGACTTCTTCAGAGCTTTAGCTTCTGTTGTTCTTAGATTAACTGAATTGGGTAATTATTGCTAACAGTTGGTTAACTGGTGGTTAACAGTTATTAATGGTTTAAGAGTTCCTTGCGTTTATCTTGAGCGACTCGCATTGTAATGCGCTTTCCTGGTGCTTGTTATTTAAGTTTAGGTATATTTTGATAGGCTCAGGGATTCTGTGTTAGTTTTATTGTTGAAGCAGATGCCCAATTAGCTGCAATCGGAGGGAGCTCATTATGAGAGTGATTTCTCTCATGGTATCACATGGTTCAAGCTACCTCTGTATGATTCTGGCTGTCAAGGAGGCCCTGGAGGAATGGAATGGCTGGAGGGAGCAGAGCATCCATTCTTGGTCTGGACAGATCACAAGAACTTCTCCTATACTCAGGATGCAAAGAGACAACTTTAGTGGGCATCTATATCCCAGGATGTCCATGACTTTGTATCTGCCTGTCTCACCTGCGCTCGGAAACAGACATCACGCCAGCATCCTGCGGGTTTGTTATGCCCACTGTCTGTACCCCACCACCCATGGCCCCACCACTCAGTAGATTTCATCACTGGTCTGCCCCTGTCTAATGGAAACACCACCATTTTGGTTGTTGTGGATTGATTTTCCAAGGCTCTATGCTTCGTCGAGCACTATGACGACTTACCGATGCTCACCACTAAAATCGAGGCTAGAAGGTTGCAACTAGTGGTGCACTGTCTACACCATCCCGAGCTACCTGCCAGCCTAGTCATCATATGGGAGCCCAAGCACGGGAAGATGAACCCTGGGTGCCCTCCCAAGACTATGGTCAACATGCTCCTAGAAGACAGTGGCGTGGCTAATGTAGATGAACTGAACACACTGATGAGGGAGAGGGAGAAGTGGAGAGTCCGTCATCGTGCCCGACGCTGGCCCCCTAGGCCTGAGTCAACATAGCAGTAGTAGCAGTTTCCAAGGCTGCCCACTTCATTGCCCTTTCCAAGCTCCCATCGGCTGGTGAGACTGCCATACTCATGGTTCAACACGTGTTCAGGCTCCATGGCTTCCCTCAATACATGGTGTCTGATCGTGGACCACGGTTCACTTCCCGCTTTTGGAAGGCTTTCTGCTGTCTTGTAGGGGCCACGGCCAGCCTCTTGTCTGGCTTCCACCCCCAATCTAATGGCCAGACTGAGAGAGTGAACCAGGAGTTGGAGACAACCCAGCGCTGTCTTGCCTCTTCCAACTCCACATCCTGGAGCCCCCAATGGGCAGAGATCACCCACAATAACCTCCAGTCGTCCTCCACTGGTATGTTTCCCTTTGAATGCCAGAAGGGATTCTAGCCCCTGCTCTTCCCTGATCAGAAGATCAACATAGGAGTTCCTGCTGCTGAACAGCTGATCCAGCGCGTGAAGCAGCATTCCCAGCAGGCTGTCGACAGGCAAGGCCATTCAAGCCGGGAGAGGAGGTCTGGTTGGCATCAAGGGATCTTCCCTCGAAAATCGAGAGCTGGGAATTGGCACCGCGCTACGTGGGACCGTTTGTAGTGGAAAAGGCTGTCAATAAGGTGTCCTATAGACTGCGTCTACCAGCGTCCCTGAAGATCCACCCAGTATTCCATGTTTCCCAGCTCAAGCCAGTTACTACCTCTCCCCTGGCCCAAGTCACCCCACCTCCGCCTCCTCCCCGCGTGGTAGATGATTCCTTTGTCTATACTGTGCGGCGCCTCCTGGCATCTCGCCGGGTACGTGGTAAGGTCCAGTCCCTTATGGACTGGGAAGGGTATGGCCCAGAAGAACATACTTAGATCCCGGCAAAGGACATCTTGGACAAGTCGCTGATCCGGGACTTCTAGCCGACACAGATCTGTGGCACCTCAGGGTCTGCGCCCAGAGAGGGGCCCCCTGTCACATCCACGGATTCGGCAGCGCAGTAGATAGAGCAATTGCGCTTGTCAGCTAATTACTATTTAATCGTGATGGTATTTAACTCCATACTTGTCGTCGCAGTACTTGTTGAGATTTGGACATGGACACAGCAACACTCTCCTGCCTGCATTCCGCCTTGCCTGAGAAATTGGATAGTCAGGTCAACTGACTCTGAAGACTAGCGGCATTTGTTTTATTCTAAGTTGTTCTTTTCAGCCGCAGTGTAGGCTTTGTTCGCCATTTGAGAGTCTTAGCTCACGGTTCTGTTTGGCCTAGAGTTTATTGTTTCCTTTTCCCTTTAAAACTGTTCGTATTAAAGTCTGTGAAATATCGACTTGCCTTAGCGTCTCTCACTCCGCACTTGGCCATGTCCGCACTGGGTGACAGATACAAAGTCATCATCCTGTATGTCCTAACACTGTTTATACCATATATCTGTGAGAACATAAATTCTTAATCTCTCTCTGCATTCTGTGGTGGTGCAGGACAGTCAAGCCACAGGGCTACGACACTATAATTAATATCAAGGGATGTATGAGGAGTATCAGGCACTAAATACTCTTTAGTACGTGATGCTGAAATCAACTTTATACTGTGGTGTCATGGTCCGGTCCGTGAAGTCTGCATTCCAGTTCACGGTCCGGTCCATCAACCCTTGCTCTAGGTTTTCCTGCCTACCCTGTCTAGCTGCACTAATTGCGGCAGCTGATTCTAGTTGGGGCTGGCTGCATAAATACCTCCAGAGACCAGGGAGTGGCTGCTGGATTGTTCTTGTCCTTACTCCTCATATACCTTCCCCTGCCTTCTGTTTCCTCGCCTGAAGTCCTGCCTTGTCTTGCTGGTAACTCTCGCCTCGCCTGAAGTTCTTGTCTTGCCTTGCATTGCCTGAAGCCTTGCCTTGTCTTGCTGGTAACTCTCGCCTCGTCTCGCCTGAAGTCTTGTCTTGGAGCCACCCTGAACCTAGCTCCCTTCCTGTCCCTTGCCTCCATCAGATAAGCCAGGCCAGATTGACGTTACCCTGTGGTGGGTTCTGTCCTTTCCTGTCCCTTGCCTCCGTCGGGTAAGCCGGGCCAGATTGCCGTTACCCTGCGATGGGTTCTGTCCCTTCCTGCCCTTTGCCCCCGTTGGGTAAATCAGGCCAGATTGCCGTTACCCTGTGGTTGGTTCTGTCCCTTCCTGTCCCTCACCTCTGTCGGGTGGACATTGCGCCCTGCCCAGGAGAAGCTTTAAGACCCCAAGCCTCAAGCCTCACCCCAAGCCAAGCTTCAAGACCCCAAGCCTCAAGCCTCACCTCCAGTCTCTGATCTCAAGCCTCGCCTCCAGTCTCTGATCTCAAGCCTTGCCTCCAGTCTCTGGTCTCAAGCCTCGCCTCAAGTCTGAAGACTCCAGCCTTGTCCTACCTGCCAGCCAAGTCACGTCCTTGCCTAGTTCTGGGGTCCGAGCCAGACGCAAGACCCAGGTTTTGGGTCCTTGCCCAGTCTCTGGCTCGGAGTCCAAGCCGGGGCTTCTAGCTCTCTTGTCCAGTCCTGTTTTCCCGGTTTTCGTGTCCATGTCCTAGCCCTCATCCTGTATCCTAGTCCTGTCCCTAGTACTTCAGTGTCTGTGTCCTGCACTTGGGTCCGTTCCCAGACTCCTCCTTATGACGTGGTGGTGTTTGGAAGTCAAAGATTATAACAGCTATGTCTACATAAAGGAAATAGCTGCACCCCTTTTGAATTGTGCTGAACAGCATAATAAACCAGGGATTCCAGAACAAGTAACACAACCCACCAACCACAAATCATTCCCTTCCAAGCCGTTAAGAGTTAAATAAAAACTGAATCTCAGGAAAAAACAGGAGTGATTGTTTCTTTTATAATGCACCTGTATTGATATCAAAGCCTTTGCGTGTCCAGTACCGAGGTTTGCACTCCGGGGATCAAACCGCACTTCAAAAGTCTCGGTTTCACAGCAGGGTAGATTCTTTACTCTATGTAGCTCAGTGCTGAAACCTACAACACAAACATCAGGTAGATCACAATAAACACATTCATCTCATTATTACTTAATGAACAATATGGTGAAAAACATTGCGCTTCCCCTATAATTCACTGGTGCGCTTCTTCAGTACTATCACAAAAGAGAAGTTATATCTGGCACAACAAAGCGCATTCCAGTCACTGAATAATTCTGAATGAATCCTGATAGTTTATAATGATATATTACAGTAGATACCTCAAGATAAGTTCAAAGGCTTCAAAGGTACATTTAATGTCGGAAAAATGTATACAATATTCATCCTGAAATGCTTTTTTTCTGCAACCATCCATGAAGTGCCCCCGAGGAATGAATGACAGTTAAATGTTAGAGCCCCGAAGTCCCCCCCAGCTTCTCTGCCTCCTGGCATAAGCAGCAGCGAGCAATAATCACCCCTCACCCCAGCAGCAAAAACTAATCGGCACCCACCACCGAGCACTCAAGTGTGCAGCAAGTCACAGCAAATCACTTGCAGTACCCCAAAGATTACTCGTTCACCTAGTATTTGATATACCACTGGCTATCTCTCTCCCTAAAAATGAACAAAGAGGTGTCCCCGTTTCACAGTTACAGGCTATAATACACACAAAATGCTGGAGGAACTCAGCAGGCCAGATAGCACCTATAATAAACAGTCAACGATTCAGGTCGACGCCTTTCATCAGGATGCAGAGAAGGGTCTCAGCCTGAAATGTTGACTGTTTACTCTTTTCCATAGATACAGTCTGGCCGGCTAAGTTCCTCCAGCATTTTGAGCATATTACTTTGATTTCCAACATCTGCAGATGTTCTCCTCTTTGTGATACAGGCTGTAATCTAATCATACGATCTGGATAGAAATGCAACTTTTTTACTGGCCTGTGTGGGTGTTATGGTTTTGCTTTTATGCAAAAATGATGAGACAGTACCAATGGTGCAACAGGCAAAATTCAATTCCCAGCTTCTGACATCATTCCCACTCTCACCATTCCCTCATTTTGCTTATCACCCATACGCTTCCCCTCCCCTCGACCCACCTAAGTCCTGCCAGCTCCTGCTTCAGCCTTTCCCTTCATCTTTTTGTACTGGCTATCTCCCCTCTATCTGTCAGTCCAAATAAAACACCTTGACCCGAAACATCAACTGACAATCTCCCTCCACAAATGCTGCCTGAACCACTGAGTTTTTCCAGTGTTTTGTACGTTACTCCAGATTCCAGTATCTACATTCTCCTGTATCCCTTTCACAATTTGTGGTAAAATACTGTGGGGGGGGGTGTGGGGAGATCTCTGATGTTCCCCATCAAAGTAAATATGCCCTTGATTAGATAGCACCAAGGAAGGTCTATCTGACATAGGATTCTCTAAGTGCAGAGTCAGAAATGGAATTCGAATCGATCTTGTTTTCATTGTCCTACATAATGTGAAACTTGTTTTACGGCAGCAGTGCATAAAATTATTATGAGTTATAAATGTAACACCCTGGAAAAGGTTTCACTGCTAACATAATGGTCTTTCTGTAGAAGCAGTGTTTGGGCTATGGTTACAGATAACGGGTGCTTTGGAATGTGAGCTGCGTCCTTTGTTCGGAGAAAGATGAAGAGAGAAGATGCTGGAGAGAACCAGTCATAGGATTCGACCCGGTGGGGGATCGTGATTCGATAGAGCAAGTTGCTGACTTCGACTACGGATGGGTGAATATGTGTGACTTTTGGAAGAGTTGAGCTCCAACTTATGCACATTTGACTGTTGAATTATAATGGGCCCTTTTTGTTTTTTTTCTCTTTTCTTTAGTTAAGTTAAGATTCATAAATATGATTCCTTTAATCACATGCAGTGTGCTGTCTGTTATTACTTGTACTGAGATATAATAGGTTGCATACTACACAGCATCCACACAAACTGCGTTTTGGGAGGTTGAGCCATCTCAATCTCACGGTTTTGGTGGGACCGGAGTGTGTATTCCCTAGACATAGGCAGCCAAGGAAACCAGGGAGGTTTCATAACTAAATAGGGCAAAAATAAAGAATAACAAGGTAGTGTTCATGGACCATCTGGAAATCTAATGGCAGAGTGGAGCTTGTACCCTGGTCAGTTCTCAATGCTTAAATATGAAATTGAAAAATCCTTCACCCGTATGTTGGGTAAGGAAAAGTACAAGCAATAATTACAAATTCTGAGCAGCATAGATTAATACCAGGAAAGTTTTCCCCAATACAGAAGTTTCTAAAACCAGAAAGCATGGGTTGCTGGTAAGGGAAGGAGGTTTAGAGATGATTTGAGGAAAAGTATTTTCACACAGGCAGTAATTTGAATCTGGATCACACCGCCTGAGGCGGCTATGCAGGTAGAGGCTCTTACAACATTTAAGACTTCTGAGAGGCACTTGAGTTACGGATGTACAGACCAAGTACTGCTAATTAGGGTTATTATAGGTAGGTACATGATGGACCGAGGGCCTGCTATATCACTTTAATCACACTAATTACTGGAACCAATTTCACAACAGTTATACTTACATTTGTAAGTTCTGAGGAAGCGAGAAAGTATAATGTTTATGTTCCACAAAACAAATTCATTTGAGATTTGAAAGCAGCCATTAGCATGTATTATGTACACATTCCATACTTACCTGTATTCTTAAGAGCATGTTGGTCAGTGTGAAAGGATACTGGCAAAAATCCTGTATTTGTAATCTTGACAATATGTATCTTCACAGTGCCGAGGATTACAAACCCAAAATCCAGGAAAAACTCAGGCAGAGGACATCTGCAAACAGAAACTCCAGATAGTTTCGATGGTCTTATGAAAACACACAGGTACAAAAACTTTGATTTCCAACGACAAAGCTCATCAATCCATGACTCAGCATTGAATATGGGACAATGTACTACAGAACTATCCTGTTCATTCCGTCTCTCTACTCTTTCTCTGTTGTACTGCATAACAATCCCAGAAAATCATAAAAATTCTTATGGATGCACTCAAATTACTTCTCCGCTCAAAGCTTCTCAGGCTACGGGAATAAACCAAGAGCAATATTTAGGATGAAATTGTTTCTATATTAAATGCTATGAATTCATTGGCAAGAGAATATTTGTAAATTATATATTTTGATTTGCTACGTTGGGTTCTCTATTTCCTCCCGACACAAATTGAGACCCATGTCTCCTGCCCTGGCCTATAAGGAGGTTGTTTTTCCCCCGGTGTCATTTTTATGATGTTGTAAATGCTGCACTCCATTCACAATCAATGAACACCACCTTGCACCTGCTATGCATCCATTCCAGGCAGCATAAGGTAAAATAGTGAACAAGAAATACTTTTTGTCCTTCAGTACAAGATGTACTGTCACCTCAGAATCAGAATCAGGTTTAGTGTCACTGACATTTGTGGTAAAATTTGTTGTTTTGTGACAGCAGTACAGTGCAGGGACAACAATTGCTATATTCCAATTAAAAAGAAATAAATATTGTAAGAGGGGATTAATGAGGTAGTGTTCATGCATTCATGGGCTCAGCCATAGACACGCAAAATCAATCGGAGTTCAAAGTAAATTTATTATCAAGTACATACAGTATATGTCACCACATACAACCACAATCCATATTCCTGCAGGCATACTCAATAAGTCCATAAAAGAATAACAACCATAGTATAATCAATGAATAACCATGTCAGCTTGGGTAATCAACCAGTGTGCAAGAGACAACAAACTGTGCAAATACAAAAAGAAAGAAATAATAATAAATAAGTATTAAGAACATGAGATGAAGAGACCCTGAAAGTGAGTGCGCAAGGTTGAGGGATCACTTTAACGATGAGGCAAGTGAAGTAGAGTGAAGATATCCCCATTGGTTCACCAGCCTGATGATTGAGGAGTAAAGCTGATGGTGTGAGTCCTGAGGTTCTGGTACCTTCTTCCTGATCCCAGCAGTGAGAAGACAGCATGTCCTGGATGGTGGGAGTCCTTGATGATGGATGTTTGCAACAATGGTCATGTAGATGTGCTCAATGGTGGGGAGGCCTTTACCTGTGATAAACTGGGCCGTATCCACAACTTTTTGCAGGATTTGCCATTCAAGGGCTTTGGTGTTTCCATACCAGGCTGTGATGCAGCCAGTGAAATTCACAGGAAGGTATTATTTCCTGCTTGACACTGCTGCCTGCCGTAACTCCAACAGTGCCCTTAGGTCAGCCGCAGAGTTAACAGCCAGGAGCCACCACTCATTAATGTTTTGCTCCCTTAGGCCTGGTGAATCTCCTTGTGACGTCTCCCTGCCACTCCTGCAGCTTCCAGTGGAGTTAGTCAGTCCCCCAATTTCTGTCCTTCCTCCTCAGCCACGGTCAAAAGCTGTCCTTTTCTGTCTCTTCAGCTAACTCTCTGGTGGCCCTCCTGAGCCTCGCTCCAGTCACTGCCATAACACAGAGTAACCTTGTCATCGATGCTTCCTCCTCCACAGGGTAGGTGATGATCCTCCAGACAGCGTCCTCACACTCAGCTCTCAAGTCTGAGTACTTCAGCCTCTTCCACTCATGGGTAGCCTCCACTCCTTCCTCCCATAGGGTAATTAACTCATTGAGGAGGACTGTCTTGGCAGCCATGGACCACAGTACTATGTCTGGGTGGAGAGATGTGCTGGTGATTTCCATGGGGAACTGTAGCTGTCTGCTGAGATCTGCCATCATGTCCCACTTCTTACTGCCACTCCTCACCAGTGGCTTAGTGGAGTCCCTCATCTCAATGACCTGTTGGGTTTTCTCCTGCTTGTACCCAGGCTGATCGATCTCTGTGGCAGCTGTAACGTCTTCCTGAAAAGGCCAGGAAGCCTCTGTCCTGACTGTAACTTCATTGCTCCAACCATCTGCCTTGCTTCATTGGGATGTTCTTGAAGGCTGCCACAAACATGTTGGGAGAGATGTTACCCTGTTGTAAAGTCTCAAAGCGAGAAGCCCATCTGGTGGTCACTAAAGTAATCGGAAACCAGATCTCTAACACAGTTGGGAATGAAAAGAACTTCATCACAAAGTTGCTGAGCTGGTGAGGCTTAGATCCATAGGCATTTGCAAGATCCAGCCACAAGATGTGTAGGTCACCTTTCTCACGCTTGGCTTGTTGGATCTGGTCCCATATCAACGATGCATCCTCCAAACTTCCCAGGAAGCCTGGAACTCCTGCCTTCTGGCAGCTGGTGTTAATGTATTCATTGTCCATGAGGGAGATGGTGATCCTCTTAGCCATGACTGAGAAGAAAATTTTCCCCTCAACGTTCAGCAGTGCAAAACTCCTGAACTGGTTCATGGAACTGGAGTTCGGCTCTTTGGGGATGAACACTGCCACAGCTCTTTGCCACTCTGGTGTGATGTGCTGGATTCTCCAGGCAGTTCTCATTAAGTTCCACAGGATCTTTAGCACACAAGGTAAGTTTTTGTAAAGCTTGTAAGGAATTCTGTTCAGATGTGGCTCTGATGCTGACCTTGCCTTCTTGACAATTTCTCTGACTTCGCTTAGTTTGGTAAGGGAGGCGTCAAACTGGACAGTTCGAGGAGCAGGACATGGAACTTTCCTTGTTGGATCACTGTACTAGTCCTTGATATGCTGCTCCAGCTCCTCTTTGGTGGGTTCCAGCTTCTAACAGCTGTCAGGTGTATTTGAAGGGATACTTCGGTCCACAAGCCAACCTTCTCCTGTGTTGCTTTCACTGTTGGTCTGCCTTCGGACTAAAGCTTTATGTCCTTCTGCCCTTCTTCCCTTTTCTCTTAGGGTAGTGACTTGTTTGAGGTCAATTTTGCCAAATCTGTCTCAACACACCTCATAGAGGAAAGCTCGAAAGGAGTTAAGTTTGTCTTCCACTTGGCTGTGTAGCATCTGCTCTAGGATCAGGCTGAGGTCCACGTCCATTCCCGCCACTCGGCCATGTAGCGCGTGGTCTAGTATCAGGCTGAAGTCCATATCTATCCTCGTCACTTGGGCACTTTGTTCACCTTTGGCTACTTGACCTTGTACTTCCTTCCTAGTTTCTTCCTCACAGCTTTGCGGAGTGGCTGCACAGATGGAGGTGATGTCAGGCGTGTTTGTGTGCTCACACACAGGGGGCAGGGTTACCCTCTATATTGGGTCTTCTTCCCCTACCAACAAATCACTTCAGCAAGGTTGAGTCCTTCAGCTTGGTGGTTTTCTACCTGGCTTGGGGTTCCTCTTGTCTGATCTTCTACAGCAGTAAAAGGTTGCTATTGGCCTTTTCACCCCTGAAGGATTTGTAGCTCCCTATGTGTCATCACGTTCTCCCATCCACACCTGCACTTCCGAAGGATCTTTGTCTCAGTGTCTATATTCATTATGGTCATTGCCGTATAATCCATCCTTTTGGGTCCATCTTTCATCCTGCCTCTAGGAGGGCCCTTGGGTTGTTTTCTCTTATTTGTCTTCATATTCATTGACAGATATTTCCAAGAGGCTACTGAATTGGGTGACTAACCACCCACTCCTGGTGCAGAGTTTCCTGCGGTCATCCAGTCTTCCCCGGACTCTAACTGCCCTTTCACGGTAGTCACTGGATATCCAGAAGTCTCAATGAGCTTTTCAGCAGGATGCTGTCAATATACTCTCCATTACACATCTACAGAAGTTTTACATGTCATACCCAATCTTTGCAAATTCCTAAGGAAGTAGAGGCTCTGCTGTGCTTTCTTCATGATTATACTTACATACTGGGCGCAGGACAGGTCTTTTGAAGTAATTATTACACTGAGGAACTTAAAGTTGCTAACCTCTGATCCTCAGATGTGGACTTGCTCATAGTGCTCTGATTTTCTCCTCCTGAAGTCAATAATTAGCTCCTTGGTCTTGCTGACTACTCAGCCAGATTTTCAATCACCCTCCTATATGCTGATTTGTCACCACCTTTGATTGGCCATCAGCAAACTTGAATATGATATTGGAGATGTGCTTAGCCACACCATCATAAATGTGCAGGGGGCTAAGCACACAGCCCTGTGGTGCGCCTGTGCTGATGGAGATTGTGGAGGAGATATTGTTGTCAATCCTAACTGACTGGGGTTTGCACATGAGGAAATCAAGGATCCAATTCCACAAGGAGGTATTGAAGTCAAGGTCTTGGTATTGAATGCTGAGCTTTAGTCGATAAATGGCATTCTGATATATGCATCTTTGCTCTCCAATAGTTCCAGGATTGAGTGAAGAGTCAATATGATGGCATATTGTGGATCTGATATTGTGAGTCAATATGTGGATCTGATGCTCCAGTAAGCAAATTGGAGTGGATCTAAGTAGTTTCTCAGGCATGCGTTGGTATGTTTCATCACCAACCTCTCAAAGCACTTCATCACTGTGTATGTAAGTGATAATGGATGACAATCATGGAGGCAAGTTAACATATTCTTCTTCAGCATCAATATAACTGAAACCTGACTGGTATGATTGAAGTGGTTGACTTGCACAGTTGTTGCTGCTATACATAACTGCGAGTTCATTCTAAAAGGCATTACCAGAAGACAGGTTGCGAACATTGTAACACTGCTTAAAAAGGGAAAAAAGACAGAATAATTTCAGGTGAATTAGCACTGTCCTTGTATTGGGCGAATTGTTCCAAGCGACACATGTAATTTTCATTTAGAAAAGAACAGATTACTCTCAGGCAGTTTATGTGGAATTGCTAAGAAAAGCTGTTTGTATTGAATTTTTCAGGGATGTAAGAATAGCACATTTGATGTACTCTGAAAGGATTTTTGCAAGGTATTTCACTAAGTGGCAGACTGTCTAGATAAATTAAAGCCTATGAAATTCAGGGCAATGTGGAAAATCTGGCTCAGTAGCAGGAAGCAAGGTGTAATGGTTGACAGGGTGTTTTGAGATCAGAGAGCTGTTTCCAGCAGAGTTTCCCAGCACTGTCCACTGTTTTTAATTATACCTACCAATAATTCAATTCAATCAAATTGGGAACAGGAAAGGATGCAACTCACAGGTCCGTGAGTGAGATTTAAAAAGGAGCGTTTGAGAGCTTTTGGCGTTTTCCAATGACCCAATCAAATAGCGATTGTTGAGTTTGTGGCAATGTACAATATCATTAATAAAAATGCTAGAGTCTGGAGCTAAGTTAACAGGGCTCTTTACTTACGGAACCCGAAATGAACACATATATACAGATGAATACGCACATAATAGCGCATGCTCAATATGATGTATTAGTACAACATAAAGTAGTCCTATATTATACAGTAGTTTATATGGCACAGCGATTATTTAGCAAGCGCAAATAAAAATAAGGCAGGAACAAGAGTAATGGCATTGTGTGAGTAGATGAGTATTACAGTGGGGAGTCTTTAGATCAGCAGGTTTCCGAGAGGTACGAATCTGGTAAGTTACTTCTTAGTTTTTCATCGGTTACTACATAGTTAGTGCAGTGAGGATGGCTCCATGGGCTGTGTTGTGTCCTTTGAATGAGATGTGGAAATTCCAGGAGACTTCCAGCCTCCTGGATAACCACATCTACTACAGGTGCGCCAAGCTGCATCTCCTCAGGGAATATGTTAAGGAACTGGAGCTGCAGCTTAATAACCTTCAGCTGATACGGGAAGCTGAGGAGGTGATAAATAAGAGCAACAGGGAAGTAGTCACCCTTAAGTTTCAGGAGGCTGGTACCTGGGTAACTGCCAGGAGGAGGAAAAGAATTTGGCAGAGAGTGCAGAGTAATCCAGTGGCCACTCCCCTCAATAATAGATACAGTATATTGTTTTCGGTACTGTTGGAGATACAACCCACCAGGGAGAAGTTGCAGTGACGGGGTGTATAGCACTGCAGCTCAGAAGGGAAGTGGGGTGGGGGAGAAGAAGACAGCAGTAGTGATAGGGAATTCCATCGTTAGAGGAGTGGACACGTGGTTCTGTGGACACCCAGGTGGCAGGGTCAGGGATATTTCTTATCATGTCAACGGTATTCTAAAGGGGAAAGATGAGCAGCCATATTAGTACCAATGATATAAGTATGAAAAAGGAGAAGGACCTGAAGAAAGAATTTGGGGAGCTAGGTACAAAGCTGAAAAGCATGACTTCTAGGGTAGTAATCTCTGGATAGCTGCCTGTGCCACGCACCAGTGGGGGTAAGAATGAAATTAACTGCAAGATGAATGTGTGGCTGAGGAATTGGTGCAGGGTCAGGGTTTTGGATTTCTGGATCATCGGAATCTCTTCTGGAAGGTACGACCTGTACAAAAAGGATGGGTTACACCTGAACCGAAGGGGATCAATATCCTTGCAGGCAGGTTTGCTACAACTGTTGAGGGTTTAAACTAATTTGGCAGGGGGATGGGAAATTGAATGATAGGGCTGAGGATGGGACCATTGTTATACAAGCAGAGGCAGTAAGTAGTGAGACTGTCAGGAAGGACAGGCAGAGAGGGTCAATTTACATTCAACGACATGAGTTGCAGTGTAACATGCAGACGGAATCAAAAAGGGTGATGAATACAGGACTGAAGTTATTATACCTGAATGCATGCAATATACAGAATAATGTAGATGATCTTGAGCACAGTTAGAGATTCACAGGTATGAAGCTGTGGGCACCACTGAGTTATGGCTCACAGTAGATTATAGTTGGGAGCTTAAAATTCAAGGATACGCATTGTATCAAAAGGACGGACAGGTAGGCAGAGGGCGTGGCATGGCTCTGTTAGTAAAAACTGAAATCAAATCCTGAGAAAGAGGTGACATGGGATCAAAAGATGTAGAATCCTTGTGGGTAGAGTTAGGAAACTGCAATGGTAAAAGATCCTGATGGGAGTTATATACAGACCTCTGAGCCATAGTCAGGAGATGGACTACAAATTACAGTACAATGTGATGTGAGATAGAAAATGCATGCCAAATGGGCAATGTTACGATAGTCAGTATGCGGGTAGGTTGGGAAAACCAGGTTGATGGTGAGTTTGGATCCCTAGAGTGAATTTGTAGAATTCCTATGAGATGGGTTTTTTTAGAGCAGCTTGGGCTTGAGCCCACTAGGGGATCAGCTATTCTGGATTGCGTGTTAGGTAATGAACCAGATTTGATTAGGGAGTTTAAAATAACGGAAACCTTAGACAATGATCATAATGAGAGAGAATTCACCCTGCAGTTTGAGAGGAAGGAACGAACATCAGATGTATCAGTATTACCGTGAAGTCAAGGGAATTATGGAAGCATGAGAGAGGAGCTGGCCAAAGATGACAGGAAGGGGACACTAGCAGGAATGACAGCAGAACAGCAATGACTGGAGCTTCTGGGAGCAACTTGGAAGGTGCAGGATAGATACCTGACCATGGCTGACAAGGTAAGTCAAAGCCACAATAAAAGCAAAAGAGAGGGCATATAATAGAGCAAAAAAGAGTTGAAAACTAGAGGATTGGGAAACTTTTAAAAAACAATAGAAGGCCATAAGGAGGAAAGAGTTGAAAATTTAAGGTAAGCTAGCCTACGATATCAAAGAGGATACCAGCAGATTTTTCAGATATATTAAGAGTAAAAGAGATATAAGAGTAGATCTCGGACCACTGGAAAATGACACTGGAGAGGTAACAATAGAAGAAAAGGAAATGATGAATGAACTGAATAAGTACAGTATTTTGTGTCAGTCTTCACTGTGGAGGGCATTAGCAGTGCTCTGGAAGTTCAAGATTGTCAGGGGGCATAAGTGAGTGCAATTGCTTTTACGAGGTAGAATGAGTTTGGGCAGCTGAAAGGTCTGAAGGTAGATAAGTCACCTGGACCAAATGGACTACACCCCAGGGTTCTGAAAATATCAGAATCAGAATCAGGTTTATTATCACCAGCATGTGTCGTGAACTTTGTTAACAGCCGCAGCAGTTCAATGCAATACATAATATAGAAGAAGAAGAGAAAAAATAATAAAAAAATAAATAAGTAAATCAATTACAGCAAACGTACATTGACTGCATTAAAAATTGTGCAAAAATAGAAATATATATTTAAAAAGTGAGGTACACTCAGTTCACGGGTTCAATGTCCATTCAGAAATTGGATGGCAGAGGGGAAGAAGCTGTTCCTGAATCACTGAGTGTGTGCCTTCAGGCTTCTGTATCTCTTACCTGGTGGTAACATGCCCTGGGTACTGGAGGTCCTTAATAATGGACACTTCTTTTCTGAGAAACCATTCCTTGAAGATGTTCTGGGTACTTTGTAGGCCAAGACCCAGGATGGGGCTGACTAAATTTACAACCCTCTGCAGCTTCTTTCAGTCCTATGCAGTAGTTGCCCGCCCCCCCCACCCCCCACCATACCAGACAATGATGCAGCCTGTCAGAGGTAGCTGAAGAGACTAAGGAGGCATTAGTAATTTCCTTTCAAGAATCAATAGATTCTGGCATGGCTCTGAAGGACTAGAATATTGCAAGTGTGTCTCCACTCTTCAAGAGGGAGAGAGGCAGAAGAAAGGACATTATAGGCCGGTTAGTCTAACCTCAGTGGTTGGGAAGATATTGGGAATCAATTGCTAAGGATCAGGATTCAGGGCACCTGGGGGAACATGGCAAAACAGGACAAAGTCAGCAAGTTTCCTTAAGGGAAAATCTTGTGTGACTAATCTGTTGGAATTCTTTGAGGAAATGACAAGCAGAGCAGACAAAGAAGAATCAGTGGATGTTGTGTATTTAGATTTTCAAAAAGCCTTTGACATGGTGCCAGGCATGAGGCTGCTTACCAACATAAGAGCCCATGATATTACAGGAAAGATACTAGCATGAATAGAGCATTGGTTGATTGGCAGGAGGCAAAGACTGGGTATAAAGAAAGCTTTTTCCAACTGGCAGACAGTGAGTAGTGGTGTACCGCAGGGGTTGGTATTAGGACTGCTTTTTTTTGCATTACATGTCAATGAGCTGGTTGATAAAATTGATGTCTTTGTGGCCAAGTTTTCAAACGATATGAAGATTGGTGGAGGGTGGTAGTGGTAAGGAAACAGGGAGGCTGCAGAAGTACTTGGACAGATTCGGAGAATGGGCAAAGAAGTGGCAGATGGAATACAGTATCAGGAAGTGTATGGTGATGGACTTTGGTAGAAGGGACAAAAACATAAACCATTTTCTAAATGGGGAGGACATTCAAAAATGAGGTGCAAAAGGACTTGGGAGTTCTCGTACAGGATTCTCTCA
The DNA here is from genome assembly GCF_963921235.1 of Mobula hypostoma. Lineage (NCBI taxonomy): Eukaryota > Metazoa > Chordata > Chondrichthyes > Myliobatiformes > Myliobatidae > Mobula > Mobula hypostoma. The sequence goes on from NC_086110.1 coordinate 3,071,798, forward strand.
AGGTAACCTTGCAGGTTGATTTGGTGATGAGGAAGACAAATGCAATGTCAGCATCATCTCAAGAAGAAATGGCTAACATGAGAGGGCACCATTTTAAGGTGCTTGGAAGTAGGTACAGAGGAAATGTCAGGGGTAAGCTTTTTATGCAGAATGTGGTAAGTGCGTGGAATGGGCTGATGGCAACGGTGGTGGAAGCAGATACAATAGGGTCTTTTAACAGACTCCTGGATAGGTACATGGAGCTTAGAAAGATAGAGGGCTCTGGGTAATTCCAGGTAATTTCTAAAGTAAGTACATGTTTGGCACAGCATTATGAGCCAAAGGGCCAGTATTGTGCTATATCTTTTCTATGACTAGAATATTGCTAGATTAGATTGGATTATGAGGACACTCAGTCCTCGTTTATTGTCATTTAGAAATGCATGCATTAGAAGATGATACAACGTTCCTCCAGAATGATATCACAAGAAAACACAGGACAAACCAAGACTAAAACTGACAAAACCACATAATTATAACATATAGTTACAACAGTGCAAAGCAATACCATAAATTGATAAAGAACAGACCATGGACACGGTAAAAAAAAGTCTCAAATTCCCGATAGACTCATCATCTCACGCAGGTGGCAGAAGGGAGAAACTCTCCCTGCCATGAATCTCCAAGCACCACCAACTCGCCGATGCAGCAACATTGGAAGCACCCGACCGCAACGGACTCTGAGTCTGTCCGAAAACTTCGAGCCTCCAACCAACCCCTCCGACACAGCCTCTCCGAGCACCATCCTCTGCCGAGCACTTCAACCCCGCCCCAGCCGCCGAGCAACAAGCAAAGCTGAGGACTCGGGGCCTTCCCCTCCGGAGATTCTGGACCACACAGTAGCAGCAGCAGTGAAGCAGGCATTTCAGAAGTTTCACCAGATGTTCCTCCGTGCTCTCACATCCGTCTCCATCAAATCAGGATTGTGTATGGCACCCTACTTGATAAATAACAGACATCACCACCGTAGTGGCCACTGCGAGCTGCGTCGCGCCGCCATCTTCTCCTCCCGAATATTAAAACAAAGATGTCATGCTGAGGCTTTATAAAGCACTAGTTAGGCCTCATTTGGAATATTGTGAGCAGGTTTGGTCACCTTATCCTAAAAACTATGTGCTGACATTAGAGAGGGTTCAAAGGTGGTTCATGAATTTGATGGCTCTGGGCCTGTACTCGCTGGAATTCAGACGAATGCAGTGGGATATAAATGAAACCCATCGAATGTTGAATGGCCTAGAAAGAGTGGATGCAGAGAGGATGTGTCCTATAGTGGAGGAATCTAGGACTAGAGGGCACAAACTCAGAATAGAGGGATGTCCATTTAGAACAGAGTTGAGAAGGAATTTCTTTAGCCAGAGAGTGGTTAATCTGTAGAATATTTGCCACAGATAGCTGTAGAGGCCAGATCACTTGGTGCCTTTAAGGCAGAGGTACTTAATATGTCAGGGCATGAAAGGTTACGGGGAGAAGACAGGAGAATGGGTTGACAGGGAAATGGACCAGACATAATCAAATGGCAGAGCAGACTTGATGGGCCGAATGGCCTAATCCTGCTCCTATTTCTTATAGCCTAAATGTAGGGATCATGATTAAGTAATTTACAGTTTAATGGAAATAGATTGGACAAGGCTGATAATGATAAAGAAATCCAGAGATCTCTAGTGAAATGCAGAAAAAAGTCCCAAATAGGTTTTAATCCAGAGTTGTGAAAAGTAATGCAGTTTTGAAAGGAGAAGCAAGCAAAAGGTTCAGGATAGGGTGGGGAGAGACAGTATATCCTGGATGGAGGTTCCAATGCACAGGAACACAAGAGGCTGCAGAGAACTGTAGGCTCAGCCAAATTCATCAGAGGCACAACCCTCAAAGAAAATCTGCAGATGCTGGAAATCCAAGCAACACACACAAAATGCTGGAGGAACTCAGCAGGCCAAGCAGCATCTGTGGAGAAAAAGTAGAGTTGATGTTTTGGGACAAAACCCTGCAGCAGGACCCTCCCCACAATCAAGGTCATCTTCAAGATGTGGTACCTAAAAAGGTGTCATCCATTACTGAGGAATCTCACTATCTGGGACATACCCTCTTCTAAATACTATGATCAGGGAGGAGGTAGAAGATCCTAAGACCCACACTTAATGATTCGGGAACAGTTTTCTGAGCAGTCCATCAGTCTATGAAATTATCACATTATTCCTTTATTTTTGTACTATTTATTTTTGCAGTTTATAGTAACTTTATGTTTTTGCACTGTATGCTGTCACACAACAACGCATTTCATGTCACTGAAATCAATGATAATAATTGTGATTCCTGAACAACATCAACTAAAATTCTGTATTTTTTGACGGGCAGACGCATCTTTCTGGCAATGTGCTCAGCAGACCTGCATATAGTGCTCCAGCTGAGTTTTAATTGTTATTGATAACGTTCCAACAAAACCCTCCTCTTTATTCTTTGCCCTGAGTTTTAACTCCTGCCATCTTTATCGGCCACTCCACTTCCCTATTCCTATATACCTCCCGGTCTTCAACCATTAACCCTTTGTTTTACTCTTCCCCAAGGTATTGAGTCACAGCTCTCTGAATTCAGTTCCATTTGATGCATTTTGTCCAATTAACTGTGCACCAGGGAGCTTTTTTCTCATCCCCTCAACTACAGACAATTTTAACATCCTTTTGTAATTTTTTTAACCATGTCCCCACATGCCATCTTGGATAGTGACAAGGAGCTGTACAGGAGTCAGACAAATCGGCTGGGGGAGTGATGCTGCAACAACAATCAATGTCAATAAAATCAATGAATTGACTGTGGATTTCAGGAAGGTGGGGTAGGAAGAACCAGTCCTCCGCTGTGCAAAGGGTGAGCAGCTTCACGATCCCTGGAGCCAACATCTCAAAGAATGTAGTTATTATCAAAATATATACTTATCACCACGAACCACCTTGAGGTTCATTTTATGCAGGCATTCGCAGTAGAACAGAGAAATACAATAGAATAGAAAATAAGACAAGCACAAAGACTGACAAACAATCAATGTGCAAAGGACGACAAACCATGCAAATTATATCTATAAATAATACTGAGAACTTGAGTTGTAAAGTTGTTGAAAGTGAATCCATAGGTTGTGGAATCAGTTCAGAGCGGAGGTGAGTGAAGATATCCACGCCGGTTCAGGAGCCTGACGGTTGAATGGTAATAACTGTTCCTGAACCTGGTGGTGTGCGATTTCTTCTGGGCCCAACATGTTTATGCAATTCTGAAAAAGGCACAGTCAATGAACTCTTTTTTGATCTATTTTTGCGTCATGTATTTTTATGTATTCTTATGGTAACGTACAGTGATGATTATGTTTAGTACTGTATTGCTGCCACAAGGTCACTCATTTCATGAATTTGTCAGTGATAATAAACCTGATTCTGATGTCAGTCTCATTATTGACACACATCACTTGGACAGCTTTTAAAGAATTTCACTGCAAACAGCTTCCTGCTGTCATCGACCACTTTCCCCACCTTTTGATGCTGAAACAATTTTACACCTAACTGGTAATTTGTTTCAGATCCATTACCTAACTTTTTGATCAATCAGCTATGTGGGACTATCGTCTCAAGCACTGATAAATGTATGCGAACTACATCAATTGTGCTATTCTCATCTCCACCAATTTGGATCTCCTTTAAAATGTAAGCCCTACAAAGATAAGAACTTTCTGTATCAAAATGACAATTAATATGTATCATAAAGATTCATAATGCCTATTCTCCAGATTTCTTTTAAAAATCAACCTCCAGGGATTCAATTGGTTTCCAATATCTGAGGTGGTTTTAGAACAGAGATGTGGAGGGATTTCTTTAGCCAAGGGATGGTGAACCTGTAAAATTCAATGCCACAGATGGCTATGGAGGTCAAGTCATTGGGTATACTTAAAGCGGAGGTTGATGGGTTCTGGATTAGTAAGGTTGTCAAAGGTTACAGAAAGAAGGCAGGAGAATGTGATTGAGGGAATAATAAATCAGCCATAATAGAATGGCAGAGCAGGACTCGATGGGCTGAATGGACCAATTCTGGTCCCATATCTTATGGTCCCTTTTTAAACAATGACGTATTTTTGCAAAATTGGACAATTGGAAAAAAGTGATGTTTTAATTCAATAGCTCAATTTACACCTCCCCACAATCTAAAAGTGTGTGTTCAGAACACCAGCATTGTGAGAGTCAATTGTAACATGGAAAATGAACTGTGGAGTTGTGTGGTATCAGCAAATGGAGGTAGATATTTGTCTCAAGAGAAATAAAATTAAAATTATGAATTTGTTCCTCAGCTACAAGCTAAAACAAAACTGAGTGTTGGCTAAAGCTTCAGAAAAGAAAATAATTTCCCATGTAGGGAATAGTACAGCCCATCTGTGCATAGCAACATTGCAAAATGAGAAGAAATGGGCCATTATTTCAAAGCACTATCATATTGGTTGGGGTGTATGGGGTGTCTAGGGAGGGGTAGCACCTCTGGTGGGGGGCTGCCGTGCCCTTTTTCAGGACAGCTCGTCCACCTTTGGTCCCCACCTGGTGCTCAGCTCTCACCTGTGGCTCCAAGTAGCTGTAACACGTGCAGTGGCCACACCCCAGTAAACCAACCTGGCAGCCAGGCCAAACCGGGTGAGGGGAGCTGACAGGTCTTCGACCCTCAGTGAGGTAGGGGATCTGCCTATCCCAGCGTGTGAAGTCTGGCCATGGCGGATTCAGTGGAAGAGACCGATTAATGGTCCAACGGTCAAGAAGGCAGGCCAGCAGGCGTTGTGGTGCACTAAGAGCACGACAAGGCACTTAGACATCCTGGTCATCCACTGCAAGAGGTGGTGATCTCTTTAAACTCTCCCGGCAGAAGGCAAAGGCAAACCACTGCTGTAACCTGTCACGTACATGATTTCCCAGTATGTCAGAGCGGCGTGGAGGGAAATCGTCCCCCAACTGGAAATTCCAGGTGCAACCTAACCACGACGACGATCCATTGGTTAGACTTTCAATGGACTTTCTTATCTCTAGAGAGGAACTTCTCCATGCATGGATGAACCATGTTACAGAAAAAGAGTCGTACAAAACAAGGTCAAGCCCTTTGGCCCATCAACCTTCCTCTTACACTAATCCCAGTTTAATTTCCCCACATTCTCAGCTCCAGCAGAATCTATCATATTTGGGGTATCTTCAATGGCCAATGAATCTACACATGTTTAAGATGTGGAAGAAAACCAGAGCACCTGGATGAAACTCATGTGCTTACAAGGAGAATGAGTGCACTCTACACAGATTACACCAGAGGTCAGGGTCCAAAATTGGGTTGCCAGATGTGCCAGACAGTGGTTGTACTAGTTGTGCCACTGTGGCAAATGTTGTCCAGTAGTTTACGTAATAAATGGCATAGATAGGATGTTTCAGATATGAGGAGATACTGAATAGGGTCCGTTTGTTTCTCTTGGAGCAGAGCAAATAGGGGGGAACCAAAGAGGGATAAATATGATGAGAGGGATAGACGAGATAAGTTAGACAATAAGAAACTTCTCCACGATGGAGGGCATAGTTTTTAAGGATAGGTTTAGATGGAACCTGAAGAAGAAGTGTTTTCATATAGAGAATGGTTGCATCAGGACCAAACTGCCAGAGAAAGTACTGATGTCTCATATTCTCACATTTAAGAAGCATCTGCATGGGCCTTTAAATCCACAAGGCACAGAAGACTGTTGTCTGTGCCAGTAAATGAGGTTAGAACAGGATAAATGTTTGATGGTTGGTGGGTCAAGGGATCTATTTCTATGCTGGCCTGAGTCTATGACCCCTCGAGTAGTATTGATTAAGTGAAGGGGATCATTTATGGTGCAACTGTAACGGAAACCAATTTCCCCCGGGATCAATAAGGTATGACTATGACTAACAGAGAATTAATAATGGGCCAGGTGGTAATGAAGTAGGAACACTCAATGCTCCAGTTACAGATCATCTTACCTGGAGAGACAGCTGCGAGGATATTGACACTCTCTAGACACACCGCTACCTGAAGAAGGAATTGACTCTTGGGCAAGACTGTACTCTTTAATTAACAGGCGATCAGCCTCCATCTGCAGCAAGGTATCATACTGTGAAAGTCAGACACAGGAATATTGATCAACAAGTACAGTGGCCTGAAGAAAGGAGGTCTTAATTTCCTCCTTATTATTCACTTCAGTCAAGTGTTCAATCATCAACCAGTACAAAGCAGCACCACAAGTTCCGTACTCTCCCCAAACATCTTCCTGCATGCCGGTCCTCTGTGATTAGCTCTTCCCAATGACAAGGATATCAAAGTGGTAATCAGCCCCTGTGCAAAAATAATGTACAAATATGTTGCCGGGGCTCAAGTACCTGAGTTATAGGAAAAGGCTGAATAGATTACAACTTTATTCCTGGAGCATCGGAGAATTTGATAGAGGTGTACAAAATTATGAGGGGTATAAACGGGTTTAATGCAAGCTAGCTTTTTCCACTGAGGTTAGATGAGACTAGAACTAGAGGTTAATAGTATAATGTGAAATATTTAAGGAGACCTCTTCACTCAGATGTGGTGTGCGTGTGGAATGAACAGCCTGCAGAGTGCTGGATTGGTGGATGAGTACCTGAGTGAGAGGGATATGAAGGGTCATGGTCCAGTTGTGAGTTGACAGCACTCGGCAGAGTAACAGTTCGGAATGGAGAGATACACAAGAGAGCCTGTTTCTGTGCTGCCATTTAGCTGTCCATAGGTAAATGATCATGTTACTCAACAGTACCTTCCAGATTTAATGCCTGTTAACAGCAGCGACACTGAGGTAGGGTAGAGAGGGCAGCGTCGTTGGCAGTAACTCTTAATGGGCTAGGTTTTTTAAAATCGAGGGTGATTGGTATCTGGAACACACTGACAATCAGATGCAATTATCACATTTGAGACATTTAGACTAAAATAGGATGCAATCCTCATATACTCAGATTAGTTAGTGCAGTCTGGCAAAAAGGTCAGCATAATCCGGGTGGGCAAAGGGCCTATTTCTGTGCTGTAGCACTCTATGACTGTGATTCTATACTTGCAAGAATATTGGCATAGACCTGCTGCAGTAAATAGACCAGTCTTGTGCAGAACAATTCCATGCCTTTTACAGACAAAACAGTTTTAACAAAGAACCCCTTTTTACGTGGGACTCATGTTGACGTGTGTGTGGGCACTGGCCAAGTGGTTAAGGTATTGGACTAGCGACCCGAAGGTTGTGAGTTTGAGCCCCAGCTGAGGCAACATGTTGTGTCCTTGAGCAAGGCATTTAATCACACATTGCTCTGCAACGACACTGGTGCCAAGCTGTACCGGTCCTTGCTCTTCCCTTAGACAACATCAGTGTCGTGGAGAGGGGAGACTTGCAGTATGGGCAACTGCTGGTCTTCCATACAACCTTGCCCAGGCCTGCGCCCTGGAGAGTGAAGACTTGCCAGGCGCAGATCCATGGTCTTGCTAGACTAACAGATGCCAAAAAAAAGGTAGATGTGTAAAAGTGCCTGCATGGATGCACAAGGCTGAAGGCATACCATTCTATACCATTCCATTCTAGGCATACCATTCTATACCATACCATTCTAAGGCTCTGGGCCTTTGCTCCAGCTACATTTACAGAGAATGTTGATGCACATTATTCCACACAGTTATCAGGATACATCAGCTTGTCATCCAAGTACCTTAAAATCCTGAGTTGCTACCACCAGACTCCCACCTTGCATCAGAGTTCAATCACAGTGCCCAGGCAAGGATTTCCTGGCCTTTTGGTATGCGACTGGAACTGCAGGGCTTTTACACGTTATCCATAAAATGTTGCAGCAGGTTTACCACACAGCAGAATGCCATCCAGCAGCAACTACAGTGGCTGATAAATTGTGATCTCAGCTGCGGTTCTATGAGGAATGGCCTCAGTAACAAAGTGAAACAGAGCCCTGAAAGAACTCAATGATCAAGCAGCATCTATCGAGCCAAACAGTGTTTTGGATTTCAGTATTCAAAGACCTCAGGCTCAGGAGGAGTCATGATCTAAACAATGTAGATGTCGGAAATTTGAAGTAGCACAGGAAGGGCCAGAAATTCTCAATAGGTCAGACAGCATGAGTGCAGAGGAACAGGACAGGACAGTAATGTTTTTAAAGTGGATGGACCTCTTTTGAAGTTTGGAAAATAAGGTGCACAGAAAGGGGAAGGGGTGAAGGGAACAGAAAAGATCTGTGATTATATGCATGGAAGGAGTGCTTTCATTGAAATATATAACTGTTCTGATATAAAAAAATAATATTGTGTGAAGAAACAAGCTATCCTCACATTCTTGACTGAAAAGTAGAAGGGACTTACAGAAGAGAGGGAGTTGGCTGCACCTAGTTCTCCTGCTATTGTCTCAGGACGGTGGAGAAGACTAGATTCCGACGTCTCTCTCTCTATGGCTTCCTTTGCCTTCTTCAGGAATGCCTCATACTTTTCATTTCCTGTCAGCAACAGAGAAAAATCAAAGTGCTACTCTACTTGATCAAAATAACACTCTTGTTTTGCACATCTTCTATTCTTGTCCATGTAAATGGGAAAATGCTGTTGAGCCAATCCAACTCCTCACAGGAAGGGGTGAAATATGCAGTCATTTCCTGGATACCAGATTGCCACATTGTCTTGTGTCAGCATTGCACTACCCCTCAGGCTCAGCGGAATCACAGAACATCAGGAGAGCCCTGTCCATTCAGCCCATTAAATCCAGGCCAACAAGACTATTTCTGATCTAGCCAATAGAAATGTAGCTTTGTTCCAGTTGGTCCATTTTCATCAACTTGCACACAATCTTGGTGTACACACATTTAGTACCATGCAGATCCTCAGCCTATAGATGATACACTACTTGCCACATCCAGAGCTGTAACAATCTTCCCAAGTATTCTGATTAGCACTTGTTCCCAAAAGTTCATTACAGGAAGGAATACATTATCCTAGAGGTGTTGTTGGATCGTCTTATGCTTTACCATTCCCCAATTCAGGACAGAGTGCGTAACAAACTCTCTGCAGTAAATTTAGATAGCTCCCTAGCAGTGAAAGACGCATTGCCCAGATGAGTACAGGGCAACGTACTCAACAGTATGTTCAGTAGCTATGACAGAACCTCCTGTCAAGGTCTCCAATCTTTCTCAAGGCTAATCACCAGCATATCCCTCAAAAGTTAACTTTGCTCCATTAGTCTGTAACACTCCTGTCCATCCAAACACAGTTCTCCGTGATTCCCTTTCGCCTGTACCCACAGCTCCAATCCCAATACAGTTCGGTGTGACTTCCATCTGTCTGCATCAACTCCTGCCCATACTAACACAGTCCTCCATAATTTACGTTCATGTGTACCCACTCCTGTCCATCCGAACACAGTTCTCCAGGACTCACATTAGTCTGTACCCACTCCTGCCTATCCTCACACTGATCCCCGTGACTCCCTTTAGCCTGTACCCACTCCTGCCCATCCGAACACTGTTCTCCGTGACTCACGTTAGTCTGTACCCACTCCTGCCCACCTGAACACTGTTCTCCATGACTCACGTTAGTCTGTACCTACTCCTGCCATTCCGAATACAGTTCTCCATGACTCACGTTAGTGTGTACCTACTCCTGCCCATCCGAATACTGTTGTCCATGACTCACATTAGTCTGTACCTACTCCTGCCCCTCCGAATACAGTTCTCCATGTCTCACGTTAGACTCTACCCACTCCTGCCCATCCGAATACAGTTCTCCATGACTCACGTTAGTCTGTACCCACTCCCGCCCATCCGAATACTGTTCTCCATGACTCATGTTAGTCTGTACCCACTCCCGCCCATCCGAATACTGTTCTCCATGACTCACGTTAGTCTGTACCCACTCCCGCCCATCCGAATACTGTTCTCTATGACTCATGTTAGTCTGTACCCACTCCTGCCCGTCTGAACACAGTTCTCCATGACTCATGTTAGTCTGTACTCACTCCTGCCCATCTGAACACTGTTGTCCATGACTCACGTTAGTCTGTACCCACTCCTGCCCATCTGAACACTGTTGTCCATTATTCACGTTAGTCTGTACCCACTCCTACCCATCCGAATACTGTTCTCCATGACTCACGTTAGTCTGTACCCATTCCTGCCCATCCGAACACAGTTCTCCATGACTCACGTTAGTCTGTACCCATTCCTGCCCATCCGAATACAGTTCTCCATGACTCACGTTAGTCTGTACCCATTCCTGCCCATCCTAACAAACTTCTCCAAGCTTACAGCATCACTTTATGTGCATGTGTCAATCTTGGACTGCAGCTCCTTCCTCCTACTGTGTTTGGAGGGAGGAGTGGGTGCAGACATGAGCGAAGCATGGAGAACGGTTCGGATGGAAGGAGTGGATGCAGACTAAAGGGAGTGACACAGAACTGTTTGGGTGGGTAGGATGGGATTGTCTGATTGCTACCTCGTCACTGCTATTATTGACTCCAGGGCTAATTCTGTAGTTGCTAACTGGTGCCCAATAATCAGCTCCAAGGTCATAGTTATAAACTTTTCAAAACTGAATGCCTACCCCCTTTCAATTAGGCACCTCCCTGCTGTTTATTGAAAATGAATTTGGTTGTGTCTCACCTGGCACTGATTTCTCCCTCTCTCTTCCACTCCAGTCCTTACAAGCCTCAACTAACGTGCAGCTGTGCACCCCAGCGTTCCACTGTAAAACAGCATTATGCACCCTTCATTCCATCCTTATTGAGTTTGAATGCTCTCAGTTTCTCACCAGTTTTCTTTAACAACAGTACCCTTGCTTTTTAACTTGTACATGTCTTCATTGAGGGACAACTGTTCAGCTTCAGAAATCCTTCCTTCTAAAGCCTACTAAAAGCCATGCATGAACAACCGTTCTTAGTTTCCATTCAACTTACATCTGCCGTTGCATAAACTGGCAGCCATACCTTTTATGCATCGGGGTAGATCCAGGTAGATCCTGGGGAAAGTCCCCTCTCCTTTCACAGCGATGCTGTCAGGTTCAAAATGAGAAACCTGAATCTCAAAGCTCTTAGAAAAGACCTCAGGTACTCCAGGTAAATAAGTAACCTGCAACTGCTGCTCAGCATTTGCTTCAATGCAACCCTAAAGATAACAGTAATATGAAGAAATAAAATGCTATGTTAGTGAAAACAAAACAGCATTGTGTTATTATTAAACATTCTAAATATTAAATATTAAAAATAGGTGACTTTAGGAAATGTTTGAGTACCAGGGCACATGTCAGAGGTTAGGAATCTGAAAACTCTGAAGGTAGTAGAGATATGTAATGAGTTACCAATGAAGTTGATTGAAGAGTATACAGATTTGAGAGGGGAAAACAGAGAAGGATATCATGATCTGATCTATGGCTTCCATATTATTTATTCTTCCTAATGTCATCCTCACCTTTTGAATTTTGGTTAAGTTCAGAATAGCTAAAGGCTATTCATTCCCTGTGCAGCATCAAACTCGCCCTACTATGGCCACTTGTACTGGAGGTGAGCTATCACATCCTTAAGTATGCAGCTACAGGGCAATTCAGTGAGGAACCTTTTAACCAATTCTCAAGGGGGAGAAAACACAATGGCTACCATAGAAGCAACCCAGTTTAATGTTATAGTTGGAAGTCCAAATAAATTCCAACCTGCATCCCACAACAAATGTCGAAGTCTATTATATTAAAGTGTATCAAATCTCTACACATTATCATGGTGTAGTAACTCTCATGTGTAATATTGACATTCAAATCTTCAGCATATTCTGCTGCTATTAGCTCCCTAAATTAACTTGCATTGGTATTCTACACATGTATTATGCTCATGGAATGCAAATTCTTGATTGCTCTCGAGTCGCAGTGAATGCAGAAGGACTGTTACAGAACTGGCAGAATGAAGTCTGTACTGTGTAGTTGGTGTAGTTGGTTCAGCTGGTGGCCACAGCTTTACCAGAGTCCCTTCACTTGCCCAGGTCTACTATTCTGATGTAAGCATTCACAGTAACCTTCGGCTCATTTCTTACCTAGCCCATTATCAATTCCTTTGCACCATTAACTGCCTTCTTCTTTCCTCCTTTCCGTGCGTTTATATTTGTCTAAAATACATTAAATCTCTAACATTATCCAGCCCCAATTAACAAGGCACCACTGTAGCACAGCAGTTAGTGCCATGTTATTACAGCTCGGAAGTCAGAATTCAGAGTTCAGTTCCGATGCTGTCTGTAAGAAATGTGCATGTTCTTCCCATGAGCACATGGGTTTCCTCCTTCCTCCAGGTGCTCCAGTTTCCTTCGACGTTCCAAAGACACACCTGTTATGTGGTAAACCATGTATATATGTTGTAACTGGGTTGCCTGTCTGGACACACCCCTCTGCTGACTGCCCCTGTGGCTCCTCCCACAGAGTCCTGTATAAAGGTGTTCGCCTTGCCCCTCCCCCTCAGTCCGGGGGCAGACACTCACTGTGGAGGTCGTATTGTACAGCGAATAAAAGCCTTTCAGTATTTTACCAAACCTCAGTCTTTTGGAGTAATTGAAGGTGCTTCAATTTTATTCGCTGTACATTTTAAAACATGGAACAGGCCCTGAGACCAGAAAAGTTAGACCTCAATCCGCAAACACCTGAAGCTGGAAACGCTTTCGAACTCTGGCTGGCCTGCTTCGAAGCATATCTAGAGGAGATTAAAGCGACCGACCCCGTAGCGAAGCACAGAGTTCTACTCTTCAGGGTCAGTCTACGGGTTTATTCGCTGATCAGAGACCAGCCGAACTACGATGACGCAATGAACGCACTCAAAAGACAATACCTGCGGCTGATAAACAGCGTCTATGCTCGGCACCGTTTAGCGACATGGCAACAACGCCCCGGGGAATCGAGTGCTGAGTTTGTCCGGGCCCTACAGACACTCGTGCGGGCCTGCAATTTCCAGGAGCTGACGGCGGCGCAGCATGCAGAACTCCTAGTGAGAGACGCCTTCGTTATGGGGACCAGGTCAGTGTACGTGCGCCAGCGGCTGCTGGAAAAAGCCGATCTTACCCTAAATTCAGCGATGGAGCTGGCTGATACGTTGGAGGCCGCTCTGCATAACTCCGAGGCTCTCCAGGCACGCAATCCCCCGATGGCCTCGTGGGTGCCACAGACCCCGCAACCTGCCGGCGAATCGACCTCGGCTGCCGCCAGTCGTGAGTCCGCGAAGTGCTACTTCTGCGGACTGGAGAAGCACCCCCGGAAACGCTGCGTGGCCCGACAAGCTACCTGCTCCAGCTGCGGGAAGAAGGGCCACTTCGCCAAGGTCTGTAAGTCAAAACCACAAGAGGGATCGAGCAGCGCCGCGTGCGAGACGTGGGGGCCGCCATCTTCCCTGCACATTGCCACCACGTGCGAGACATGGGGGTCGCCATCTTGCCTGCCGCCATCTTCCCTGCACGCCACCACCACGTGCGAGACATGGGGGCGGCCATCTTGGTTGGTGCCACCTCCCACTGCCTACGACCAACGGGTGCTCACGGGGCACCCCACCACGCCGGACCAAGACAGCGACCCCACCCTGGCCTCCATGACCCTCGACCAAAACGCTCCCCACCAGCTCGCAAGGTCAATGATGGACATCCTGGTGGAGGGGCACACGACAAGCTGCCTGTTTGACACAGGCAGCACGGAGAGTTTTATCCACCCGGCCACGGTGCAGCATTGTGGACTCATGATACGGCCGGTAAGTCGGAGGGTCACTATGGCCTCCAGGTCGCATACAACAGACATCCAGGGGGGTTGTGTAGCGACGCTAGTGGTGCAGGGCACAGAATATCGGGACTTTACGTTACTGGTTATGCCTCACTGTGTGCCCCTGTGCTGTTGGGGTTGGACTTCCAGAGCCACCTGAAAAGCGTGACAATGAAGTATGATGGGCCCCTCCCGCCAATTACTGTCATAAATCCCCTGTTTTGTAGAGAGATGTCACGTACCCGCTACTGACCACACAACACACCGACCCGCGCATCCCACCCAACATCATGCCAACTGCCACACTACCGACACCACCCTCAGGATCCCTCCCCCACCGCTGTTTGCCAACCTGACCCCCGACTGTAAACCAGTGGCAACTAAAAGCAGGAGGTACAGCGCGGGGGACAGAGCTTTCATTAAGTCAGAGGTGCAGCGGCTGCTCAGGGAGGGGGTCAGTGAGGCGAGCACAAGTCCTTGGAGGGCGCAGGTGGTGGTTGTTCGGAACGGGGAGAAGAATAGGATGATCGTGGACTATAGCCAGACCATCAATAGGTTCAGGCAGCTCGACGTGTACCCTCTACCCCGCATCGCGGATATGGTCAATCAGATAGCACAGTACAAGGTGTACTCGACCATAGACCTAAAATCCGCTTACCATCAGCTCCCCATCCACCGGGAGGACTGCCCTTACACTGCCTTCGAGGCGGACGGCAGGCTTTATCAATTCCTGCGCGTCCCCTTTGGTGTCACGAATGGTGTATCTGTCTTCCAGTGCCAACTGAAGGCCACGTTCCCATATCTGGATAACATCACCATCTGCGGTCACGACCAGCAGGATCAACACAACAACCTCCAAAAATTTCTCCAAGCGGCCAAATCTTTCAACCTCACCTATAACAAGGACAAGTGTGTATTTGGGACCACCCGACTTGCTATCCTTGGGTGTGTCATGGAGAATGGAGTCATTGGCCCTGACCCCGACCGTATGCGCCCCTTGTTGGAACTCCCTCGTCCCAATACCCTCAGAGCCCTCAAAAGGTGCCTGGGCTTCTTTTCATATTACGCCCAATGGGTCTCTAACTATGCAGACAAGGCCCGCCCCCTGGTCAAGTCCACCACATTCCCCCTCTCTGCCGAGGCCCACGCGGCCTTCAGCCGCATAAGAGGGGACATTGCCAAAGCAGCAATGCATGCGGTGGATGAGGCCATTCCCTTCCAAGTAGAGAGTGACGCCTCCGACTTTGCGCTGGCTGCTACCCTCAACCAGGCGGGAAGACCAGTGGCGTTCTTCTCCTGTACCCTTCAAGGCCCTGAAATTCGGCACTCTGCGGTAGAGAAAGAAGCCCAGGCCATAGTGGAAGCTATAAGGCACTGGAGGCACTATCTTGCCGGCAAAAGGTTCACCCTGCTAACTGACCAGCGCTCAGTCGCATTCATGTCTAATAATCAGCAGCGGAGCAAAATCAAAAATGATAAAATTCAGAGGTGGGGAATCAAATTCTCCACCTACAACTATGACATCATGTACAGGCCTGGGAAGCTCAACGAGCCCTCCGATGCCCTATCCCGGGGAACATGTGCCAGCGCGCAGATCAACCGGCTATACGCCCTACATGTAGACCTTTGCCACCTGGGAGTCACCCAGCTTTTCCACTTCGTCAAAGCCCGGAACCTGCCTTACTCCCTTGAGGAAATCAGGATGATGACCAGGGACTGCCAAGTCTGCGCAGAGTGCAAACCGCACTTCTACCGACCCGAAAAGGCACCACTTATCAAGGCCACCCGCCCCTTTGAGCGACTGAGTGTTGACTTTAAGGGCCCCCTTCCCTCCACCGACCGCAATGTACTTCCTTAACGTAATTGATGAGTACTCGCGGTTCCCCTTCGCCATCCCCTGCCCCGACACCACTACCAGGTCAGTTATAAAAGCCCTGCGCAAGCTCTTCACTCTGTTCGGATACCCATGCTATATCCACAGTGACAGAGGGTCCTCGTTTATGAGTGACGAGCTGCGCCAATATCTACTGGCTAGGGGAATTGCAACCAGTAGGACCACGAGCTATAATCCCCGGGGGAATGGACAGGTGGAGAAGGAGAATGCCACGGTGTGGAAAGCCACACTCTTAGCCCTCAGGTCAAAGGGACTGCCGGTCTCCCGCTGGCAGGAGGTCCTTCCCGAGGCACTCCACTCCATCCGCTCCCTGTTATGAACAGCCACCAATGCCACCCCTCATGAGCGGTTCTTTTCTTTTCCCAGAAAATCGACCACTGGAACCACCCTACCATCTTGGCTGACGTCCCCGGGGCCCGTGCTGCTCCGGAAACAAGCGAGGAACAATAAATACTCCCCGATAGTCGAGAGGGTTCACTTACTTCATGCGAACCCCCAGTATGCCTACGTGGTTTTACCTGATGGGCGGGAGAACACGGTCTCCATCCGCGACCTTGCGCCCGCAGGAGCTCCGGGCCCCTACCCTCTCCCCCTCCCTCTCTTCCCCTTCCCTGCCCTCCCCTCCCCTCTCTCTCCTCTCTCTCTTCTTCACCCCCCCAAGGTCCCTGACTGATGTTAATTCAGTGACTCTTTTCACAGCGACTGGCTGATGTTAACTGTGTCTCTCTCTTCGCAGCCCCTGGCTGATGTTAACTCACTGTCTCTTTTCACAATGTCAGGCTGATGTTAACTTTGTCTCTTTCTCCATATTTTCTGGCTGACTTGAATGTCTCCAGTGTTTTCTATTTTTATTGGAAGTTTCTACCATCTGCAATATTTTGTTCATCAACTCCTATTTCAATATTAAATTATTCATAGATTGTTTATTAGAATTCAGACTTACTCTCAAAGTTCAAAGTAAATTTATCATCAAAGTATGTATTTGTTGCATATATTACCCTGAGATTCGTTTTCTTGTAGGTATTCACAGCAGAACAAAGAAATAAAACAAAATCAGTGAAAAACTACACACAGACTGACAAACAATGTGCAAAGGAAGACAAACTGTGTAAATAAAAAAAAATAATAAACAAGAGTTGTAAACTCTTGAAGCTGAGCTCATAGATTGTGGAACCAGATCAGTGTTGAGGTGAGTCAAGTTATTCATGCTGGTTCAGGACCTGATGTTGAGGGTTAATAACTGTTCCTGAACCTTGTGGTGAGAGATATTCAATTGAATACTCCGCGATTCAATTGGCAAGTAGTACCTTGAATACCCTTTTTCAGAAGAAACAAACAAGCAAGGTAAAGAGAGATACCTCCTGCCGGGAACCATGAACCAATTGCTTACGGTATCATCAGGAGGAGCTTTCCCGGCAATCATTCGGCATTTCACTAACCATGAAAGGAGTGACAAGTGGTACTCCCGGCTGAGGTTCTTTGTCAGCTGTCTGTGCTGCATTCAAAACAGTGAAGTCAAATGCAACCTTTCCTGTATTCTTCAGGGTAATTTCAGTCACAGCATCATGGTTAAATAACTAAAGGAAACAAAAGAAGGGAAGTTATCACTTTCAAGCCAATAAGCTGGTTCGTACTTGCTTATGATCAAAGTGAATCAGCAAATGTATATCTGTAAAAGCTATAAAAGTCAGAACTGCAGGAAATGCCCAACAGATCAGGTAATGGTAATGCTGAGAAGAAAAAAAAAATGACCTATAGTCGAACTGGCCAGTTCTGATGCAGAAAGCATTAGGATATATATCATTTATTTATTTAGAGATTCAGCACTGTAACAGCCCCATCCCGCCCAATGAACCCACTTTACTAACCCATAAGTCTTTGAAATCTTGGGGGAAACAGAGGGGGAGAAAGTACAAACCCTTTACAGCCAAAATGAGCTGGCTAATTGGATCGAAAATATATGTAAATAGTGAGGACACAAGATGGGCCTGCTGCTCTGTATGGGTCTGTAAATAGTGAGAAGAACACGAGATGGGTCTGTAAATAGTGAGAAGGACAAGAGATGGGTCTGTATGTAGTTGAAGTACATGAGTGATGAAAGAAGGTGGTGAATTTTTGGAAATCTGTGACCAATGATTTCCTGCACGGAACAGAACTGGGACCTCTACTGTTTGTGATATACATCATCAACTTTGATGTATTGTTTATGACTTAATTTCTTTGCAAGATTCTTTTCCTTTGTTAAGCTCTGCTACTCTGTTGCAAACATTCACACTGCCCTGGATTCATCTCCTGTTAGTCACTGCAGTATCATTTCCTTTGCATCACCAACCATCTTGTTCTTTGCTCTTTTCCCCCACTTCCACATGTGTCTAAATATATTAAATCTAATGCCTTCGAGCCCTCATCAATAGACAATGCGTTGCAATGTTGGAGGTATCATTAGATCTTGTGTAACCAGTGGATTACACAAAAGCTGGTGATCTTGTGGACAGTGAAAAAAGTTTAAGGTTAAAGCAGGATGTGGATCAGTTTGAAAGTTAGGCAGGGTTTGCAGGTGGAATTTGAGGAGATGGACTTTGTAAGTCATACAGTGATAGGACATAAGCAGGCACTAAGGAATGTTGATGAACATAGTGGCCCAAGTCAGCAGGTCCTTTAAAGTGACAATACAGTTCAATAAGACAGTGAAGAAGGCAAAAGGTATGCTTGCCTTTGCCTGTTGGGACAAAGATGAAAAGAGCTGGGGCATCCTTCAACATTTTTTGAGTGTTGCTCTGGATGTCCAGCAGCTGCAGAATTCCTTGTGTTTACAAAATACTGATTAAGGCACACTCATGTGCAGTTTTGGTCACCACACTATTGGAAGGATGTAGTTGTGCAAATTCACCAAAATTTAAAGTTCAAAGTAAATTTCATGATCAAAGTAGACATATGTGACCATATACAATGTGAGATTGATTTTCCTGTGGGTATATTCTACAAATCTATAGAACAGTAATAATTATCACAGGGTCAATGAAAAATTAACCAGAGTGCAGAAGTCAAACTGCAAATGCAGGTAACAGTACATAATGAGAACATGAAACAATAAGATTATAAGTCCTTAAAATGAGCTCGTTGGTTGTGGGAACATCACAATGGATGGGCAAGTGAGTGTAGTTATCTCCTTTTGTTCAAGAGCCTGATGGTTGAGGGGTAGTAACTGTTCTTGTTCTGGTGGTGTGAGTCCTGAGGCTTTTGTACCTTCTACATAATGACAGCATCAAGAAAAGAGCATGCCTGGGTGGTGAGGATCTTTGATGATGGCTGCTGCTTTGCTACAACAGTGTGTCTGTAGATGTGCTCAGTGGTTGGGAGGGCTTTACCCGCGACGTACTGGGCCAAATCCACTACCTTTTGGAAGATTTTTCATTCAAAGGCATTGCAGTTTTATACCAGGCCATGGTGCAGTCTCAGTATAGTCGCCACCACGCATCTATAGAAGTTTGTCAAAATTTTAGACATCATACTGAATCTCCGGAGACCCCTAAGGAAGTAGAGGTGCTGCCGTACTTTCTTTGTAATTGCACTTACATGCTGGGTCCAGGACAAATCTTCTGAAATACTAACATCCAGGAATTTTAACGTGCTAAACTTCTCCACCTCTGATATCCTGATGACCTCTCGTTTCCCTCTCCTAAAGTCTACAATCAGTTCCATGGTCTTGCTGACATTGAGTTGTTCCGACACCACTCAGCCCAATTTTCAATCTCACTCCCCTATGTTGATGTATCACCACCCTTGATTTGGTGTCATCAGCAAACTTGAATATGGTATTGGAGCTGTGCTTAGCCACACAGTCGCAGTGTAAAGGCAGTTAAGCACACAGCCTTGTGGAGCACCTGTCCTGCTGGAGGTTGTGGAGCAGATGTTGTTGCCAATCTGAACCGAATGGGGTCGAAAAGTGAGGAAATCCATTTAAATACCATACCATGGAGCTTATTGATAAGTTTTGAGGAAATTCAACCTGAGGTCGATAAAGAGCATCCTGATGTATGCATCTTTGCTGTCCATATGTTCCAGGATTGAATGGCCAGTCAAAGAGATGGCATCTGCTGTGATCCTGTTGCTCTAGGAGGCAAGTTGGAGTGGATTCAAGTCACCTCTCAGGCAAGATGTTGCCTGGAGATGGGGAGATATTGGATAGGCTAGAGGAAGGTGAACGAGTGTGTCAAAAACAAGCGGGCATAGATTTACAGAGAGAATGGTTACTATTTAGACCTCACTGCCAAAGTTGCTGGTGGAATCACAGGCAATCAGTATGTTCAAGAGGCATTTAGATACAGACAAACAAGAGAATATCTGCAGATGCAGGAAATCCAAGCAACACACACAAAAAGCTGGAGGAACTCAGCAGGCCAGGCAGCATCTATGGAAAAGAGTACAGTCGAAATTTTGGGCCGAGACCTTTCAGCGAGAGTGGAGAAAGAAAAGATGAGAAGTCAGAGTAAAAAGCTGGGGAGAAGGGAGGAAAAAGTACAAGGCAGTAGGTAGTAGGTTTTAGGTGAAACAGGGAGAGAGGGAGGGGTGAAGTAAAGAGCTGCGACGTCGATTACCGAAAGATATAAAGGCAATCAGTATGGTCAAGAGGCATTTAGTTCGACACAAACAAGAGAAGATCTGCAGATGCAGGAAATCCAAGCAACACACACAAAATGCTGGAGGAACTCAGCAAGCCAGGCAGAATCTATGGAAAAGATAGGGGGAGGAATACCAAAGAGAGGTGATGGGCAGCTTAGGAGATAAGGTGAGAGAGAGAGAAAATTGGAAATGAGGAATGGTGAAGGAGAGAGGTGAGCAATTACCAGAAGTTCAATAAATCGATGTTCATGCCATCAGGGTGGAGGCAACCCAGATAGAATATAAGATGTTGTTCCTCCAACCTGAGTGTGGTCTCATCCCAGCAGCAGAAGTGGCCATGGACTGACATGTTAGGATGGGAATGCAAAGTAGAATTAAAATGGATGGCCACCGGGATATCCTACTTTTTCTAGTGGACAGAGTGTAGGTGATTGGTGAAGCAGTCTCCTAATGTACATCTGGTCTCAACAATATACAGGAGGCCACACCGGGAGCACCGGAGACAGTAGATGACCCAAATAGACTCACAGGTGAAGTGTCACCTCACCTAGAAGGACTGTTTGGCGCCCTGAATGGTAGTGAGGGAGGAGGCGTAGGGGCAGATGGGGCACTTGTTCCATATGCAAGGATAAGTACCATGAGGGATATCAGTGGGTGGGGGGGAACGAATGGACAAGGAATTTGCATAAGAAGTGCAAATCAGAAAGTGGAGGCAAGGGAATGATGAGCTTGGTGGTGAAATCCCGTTGGAAATAGTGGAAGTTACAGGAGTTATGTGCTGGATGTGGAGGCTGGTGGTGTGAAAGGTGAGGGTAAGAGGAACCCTTTCCCTGGTGGGGTGGCAGAAGGATGAGGTGAAGGCAGACAAACACAAAATGGAAGAGATTCTAGTGAGGACAGAATTGATGGTGGAGGAAGAGATACCCCTTCCTTTGAAAAAGGAGGACATCTCAGTAGCTCTGGAATGAAAAACCTCATCCTGGAGCAGATGTGACGCAGATGGAGGAATTGAGAGAAGGGGAAAACATATTTACAGGTAACAGTGATGGAAGAGGTATAGTCCACATAGCTACAAGAATAGTGGGTTTATAAAAGGCATCAGAAGATAATCTGTTTCCGGAGACAGAGACAGAGAGATTGAGAAAGGGGAGAGAGGTGTTGGAAATGGATCAGGTCAATTTCAGGGCAGGATGTAAGTTGGAGGCAAAGTTTGAAATCAACGAGCTCAGCATGGTGCAGGAAGCAGCACCAATGCAGTTGTTGGTGTGATGTAGGAAAAGTTGGGGGGTGATACCAGTGTAGGCTTGGACCATGGACTGTTCCACGTAGCCGACAAAAGGGCAGGCATAGCTGACCCATGTGAGCGCCCATGGCTACACCTTTTGTTCGAAGGAAGTGGGAGAAGCAGAAAAGAAAATATTGAAAGTGAAGACCACTTCTGCCAGATGAGGAGAGTGGTGGTGGAGGGGAACTGGCTGTGTCTGGTGTCCAGAAAGAAATGGAGAGATTTGAGCCATTCCTGTTGGGGGAGTATAAGGAGTGGACATCTATAGTGAAAATGAGATGATCGGAGCCAGGGAACTTGAAATCATTGAAAAGATCAAGAGCTTGTGAAGTGTCAAGGATGTAGGTAGGAAGGGACTGAACTAGGGGGATAAAACTGAGTCGAGGTATGCAGATATAAGCACAGAAGGTGTAGAAGGATACAACATAATGGGAGCAAATGGGGTTGGTGTGGACGGGCAAAAAGGTCAGTATGGACATGATGAGCCACAAGGGCCTGATCCACTCTAAATCCATTCTCGATCAGAAATAGTACCATTATCCTATCCATGCCTTACCATCAACTCTCTTGAGGGGGACAACACTTGACCTCGTTGCCAAATGACTGAAGTGTCAATGGGGAATCAGTTTGAGAACAGGGACCATGATTCCATTTGTTTTAAAATGGTTAAAGAGTTAGGACTGGTCTATAATATGAAATCCTAAATTGGGGAAAGGCTAATATTGATGACAAACTTGTTGGTTCATTAGAAGAAGCTGTGTACAGATAAAGGGATCTCAGCCAAGTGAAAGGCTTTTAAATAGTGATAGTGAGAGCCAGAGCCAGCAGGTTCTCATTAAATTGATTTATTATTATCACATGTACCCAGGTACAGAGAAAAAAAAGTTTTCACAATTCATACAGATCATTTCAATACATCAGTGCATTGAGGTAGTACAAGGGAAAGGAACATTGAAATGCAGATTAAAGTGTGACAGTTACAGAAAAAGTGCAGTGCAGACAGATAGTAAAATGCCAGACCATGAAAAGTTATACAGCGAAGCCAAGAGTTTCTCTTAACACACTCGGTGACTGATCAGTAGTTTTATAACAGTGGGATAGAAGCTGTCCTTGAACCTGGTGCACGTGTTTAGGCTTTTGTATCTTCTATTTGACGGGGTGTGGTAGGGAGGACAGGGATTGTCCAGGGTGGGTGGGGTCTTTGATTATGCTGGCTGCTTCACAGACGCGGCAAGAAGGGTAAAGAGAATTTTGTGGTGGGGAGGCTGATTTAGAGTGAAGGAGAAAGCTGACAGGTTTATGGAACCCTGGATGATGAGGGCTATTGAAGCTCTTGTTGGAAAAATGGAGACATAGGTCAGGTCTAGGCAGCTGGGTTCAAGCAAGTACTTTGAAAGGCATAAGGAATGTAGGAGGAAAGTAAATAAGGAAATCAGGAGGGCAAAATAGGGTATGAGATACACCTGGCAAATAAAGTAAAGGAAAAGCGTAATTAAGGAAAAACAGATACCCTTAAGTATCAAGCAACATACATCAAAGTTGCTGGTGAACGCAGCAGGCCAAGCAGCATCTATAGAAAGAGGTGCTTGGCCTGCTGCGTTCACCAGCAACTTTGATGTATGTTGCTTGAATTTCCAGCATCTGCAGAATTCCTGTTGTTTCCATTAAGTATCAATGTGATTTATCTATGGATTAGGTTTTAAATGAATATATCTCAACTGTATTTACTGTGAAGGAGGTCATGGAAGCTCGAGAGCTCAGAGAAGAGAACAGTGATGTCCTAAAACAAATCAACATTACAAAAGAGAAAGTTTTGACAGTTCAGAGGCACATAAAAGTGGATAAACCCCAGAGCCTGACCAAACATATCCTAGAATGTTGTGGGAAGCAAGGATAGAAATGGATTAGGCTCTGGCAGAGATCTTTGTATCTTGGTTAGGCAGAGAGGAGGTACCGTAAGACTGGGGGATGGCTAATGTTGTGCCTTTATTCAGGAAAGGCTGCAAGAACAAGCCAGGAAATACAAGTTAATGACCCCAGCATCAGTGGAAAAGTTACTCAAGGGGATTGTGTGGGACAGAATCTGCTGCTTACCAACATCATCTCCCTAATGCCTATCCTATTCACCAATTCTGTTCACTGCCCCAACCCTAGGAAATTATTCTTATTGTTGATCCAACCAACTTCCAGTGCTCCAGCACCTGACATTCCATCCTTTCTGGTCTCTCTCTCAATTCTGGCCATCACATTTGCCTTCTCCGGGCAAAGGACAAACTGGAACAAGAGTCCTAAGCTTTCTAAACAGAGGCAAGTAGTTCAAAAGTCAAGGGATAATGCTGAACATTTCTGAAACACTGGTTGGGCCATGACTAGAACTCTGCCACTCATTTTAGTCCCCACAATTTAAAAAAGATGTAAAAGTTTTTGACAGTTTCTGGAACAGTTGTAGTGGAATAGTTACAGTGCTAAAGGATTTCAGTTATGGTAATGAAGCAAAAAAACCTGAGCTTGTTTTTCTTGCAGCAAAGGAAGTTGTGAAGAGGCTTGTTTGTGGTGTACGATATTAGCATGGGCTTAGTTAGCTGAAAGCTCATCCCATCAGCACAGGGCAGAGTGAGGAATTGAAATCATTAGTATAAATCCTGCGGTGATGTGTGTAATGAAAATAGCTATAATCTAGAACATATTTCCTGAAGATGTGGGAGATACAGATTCAAAGACAAATTTGATAAATATCTGAAAGAAAATTCATTGCAAAAGGCAATGGAAAAAGGGGGAAGAAAAGGCAATGGAAAATGGGGAAGGAAAAGGCAATGGAAAATGGGGGAGGAAAAGGCAATGGAAAAAGGGGGAGGAAAAGGCAATGGAAAATGGGGGAGGAAAAGGCAATGGAAAATGGGGAAGGAAAAGGCAATGGAAAATGGGGGAGGAAAAGGCAATGGAAAATGGGGAAGGAAAAGGCAATGGAAAATGGGGGAGGAAAAGGCAATGGAAAATGGGGAAGGAAAAGGCAATGGAAAATGGGGAAGGAAAAGGCAATGGAAAATGGGGGAGGAAAAGGCAATGGAAAATGGGGGAGGAAAAGGCAATGGAAAAAGGGGGAGGAAAAGGCAATGGAAAATGGGGGAGGAAAAGGCAATGGAAAATGGGGGAGGAAAAGGCAATGGGAAAAGGGGGAGGAAAAGGCAATGGAAAATGGGGGAGGAAAAGGCAATGGAAAATGGGGGAGGAAAAGGCAATGGAAAATGGGGAAGGAAAAGGCAATGGAAAATGGGGGAGGAAAAGGCAATGGAAAATGGGGGAGGAAAAGGCAATGGAAAAAGGGGGAGGAAAAGGCAATGGAAAATGGGGGAGGAAAAGGCAATGGAAAATGGGGGAGGAAAAGGCAATGGAAAATGGGGGAGGAAAAGGCAATGGAAAATGGGGGAGGAAAAGGCAATGGAAAATGGGGAGGATGTGTAAGCTGAATGACCATCTGTTCTGTAAGGATACTATAACTTTATTGCACTAACCTGATGGCCGTAGTCAATAATTTTTCTGTCAAATTCATACTCGATAAATGATGCCTCTCCTTTCAGGGTTATTTCATACACTGGTCCACCTTCCACCTCACATACTGCTTTCACCTTGCTGCTGATGTTCACGTGCCCATAAAATGTAAAAGTCATTTGTTGACTTTCATTGGCTTGTAGAACACCAAACAATGGAAGGATGTCAAATACCTGTCACATACAGGAACATGCAATTGAAAGAAAAAAAAGAAATTCACAATTACCCAATACAAATTAAGCATTTTGGAAATACAAAAGCCTCCTGCAGGTGCAGGAAATCTAAAAAAATGCAGAAAAACCTGCAAACACTTGTCAGGTCAGTTAGAATCTGTTGGAAGAGAAACAGAGTTAATATTTCAGATTAAAGACTCTTTGTCAAAATTGGGAAGGGTCAAAAGACACTGCAAGGAGAGAGAAGGAGGGGGCTGTCTCTAACAGGTTAAAATCGCGGTGACTATCCGGATAGGCTGAAAACGGGGCTTGTCTGTTTTCCCACCACCCTTATTCTCTATATTTCACTGTGAGAGAAGGACGTACCCAGCCTGAGCTACCAGGTATGTCCATCTCGTTACATTTCACAACTCCCACATTCTTTTGTCGCAGTTCTCAATCTCTAGCTGTTCCCATTTAGTCATTGGGAAGAAAATCTTCTTCTACATCTTACTTATTTAGTGATATAGCATGGAGGAGGCTGCTCTGGACCTCCGAGCCACACCATAACCTTGATTAACCCTAACTTAATCATAGCACTGTTTACAATAAAAAATTAACCTACCCGATACATATTTGGACTGTG
This sequence comes from Mobula hypostoma, assembly GCF_963921235.1. NCBI lineage: Eukaryota > Metazoa > Chordata > Chondrichthyes > Myliobatiformes > Myliobatidae > Mobula > Mobula hypostoma. The sequence continues at coordinate 3,097,762 of NC_086110.1, forward strand.
GGAGGAAAGCAAAGCACCCGGAGGAAATCCGCACATTCCATGGGAAGGCTGTAGAGAGACTACTTACAGAACAGAGCTGGAATTGAACTCCGAAGCCTGCAACACCCCGGGCTATAATGTCATTGCAGTAACTGTCATGGTACTACCATGGCTATTTTATCCTCATTGGTATTTAAACACATCAGCACTTACCACCAACAGAGTGTTGCAAAACCTATATGTGGGAAGCCCAAACTGATTATTCCTACAGCGGGGGTGAGTAGGGAGGTAAAATGAGAGAATGCCTGGTTGGCTGGGGTCTTTGATTATGCTGGCTGCTTTACAGAGGCAGTGACAGAGTCCATAGGGGAGGCTGGTTTCTCAGATTTCTCTATTGTGCTGAGCTACGTTAACAGTTTCTTGTGATCATGAGCAGAGCAGTTGCCATACCATGCCATAATGTCTCCAGATTAGCATGTTTCCTGCAGTGCATCTGAAAAAATTGCATTACCCACAAGAAATTAATCTCAGGGTTCTACATGGTGACATATACATATGCACTTAGATAATAATTTTACTTTGAACTTTGGTGAGAGATAAAAGAGACATGCAGAATTCCTTTAGCTTCCTGAGAAAGCAGAAGCACTGATGCAGTAAACTATGACTGGTGCTTTTGTGTATTTGAGAGGATTAAAATGCAGTTGTTGAAATCATTAGCTTGAAATAATTTCGGTGGTCTTTACCAATGCAAAACAACTAACTCAGTTTTTGAGTATGCATTTTCAATTATGCAACTCACCATTGTGGTAAATTTCCATCTAGCCCTTTCTACTGTCAGGAGCTATGGAACCAACCAACAATGGGGTGAGTGTGCCCCCACTCCCCATGTTACATGTTGTGCATCCTGCATTATTGATATTCTAACATTACAACTAATTTTCCGTTTCTCTCCTTCCGTTGGACTGAGATACAACCTCTGTTCGAAGACTGGTGCAGTGAACAGAATTGTGTTTTGTGCTCCATCACTGACCACAATCTGAAAACTTGGTCACCAGGAACAATACAGTGTGTCTACTACTCAACTTGTTAACGGTGCCAACAGTCACTGTAAATTGGGACATGGAATGGCACACATTATGAAAATGAAATCCAAACCAAAACAAAATCACCTAACATTTTTATAGTCATAGAAAAGTACAGGCCAGAAACAGGCTCTTTGACCTATTATCAGTACCTCCAGTTGAACTCTGACTTTTTGTGTGCTTCCCCCTAGCCATCAGTCTGTGGTTTTGTATTGCTATGTGCTCCTGTCCCCCTTTGTATTGTCATGTGCTCCTGTCCCCACTCCGTCAGTCTGTGGTTTTGCATTGTCATGTGCTCCTGTCCCCGTTCCGTCAGTCTGTGGTTTTGTATTGTCATGTGCTCCTGTCCCCACTCCGTCAGTCTGTGGTTTTGTATTGTCATGTGCTCCTGTCCCCGTTCCGTCAGTCTGTGGTTTTGTATTGTCATGTGCTCCTGTCCCCGTTCCGTCAGTCTGTGGTTTTGTATTGCCATGTGCTCCTGTCCCCACTCCGTCAGTCTGTGGTTTTGTATTGTCATGTGCTCCTGTCCCCGTTCCGTCAGTCTGTGGTTCTGTATTGTCATGTGCTCCTGTCCCCGTTCCGTCAGTCTGTGGTTTTGTATTGTCATGTGCTCCAGTCCCCACTCCGTCAGTCTGTGGTTTTGTATTGTCATGTGCTCCAGTCCCCGTTCCGTCAGTCTGTGGTTTTGTATTGTCATGTGCTCCTGTCCCCACTCCGTCAGTCTGTGGTTTTGTATTGTCATGTGCTCCTGTCCCCGTTCCGTCAGTCTGTGGTTCTGTATTGTCATGTGCTCCTGTCCCCGTTCCGTCAGTCTGTGGTTTTGTATTGTCATGTGCTCCAGTCCCCACTCCGTCAGTCTGTGGTTTTGTATTGTCATGTGCTCCAGTCCCCGTTCCGTCAGTCTGTGGTTTTGTATTGTCATGTGCTCCTGTCCCCACTCCGTCAGTCTGTGGTTTTGTATTGTCATGTGATCCTGTCCCCGTTCCGTCAGTCTGTGGTTTTGTATTGTCATGTGCTCCTGTCCCCGTTCCGTCAGTCTGTGGTTTTGTATTGTCATGTGATCCTGTCCCCGTTCCGTCAGTCTGTGGTTTTGTATTGTCATGTGCTCCTGTCCCCGTTCCGTCAGTCTGTGGTTTTGTATTGTCATGTGCTCCTGTCCCCACTCCGTCAGTCTGTGGTTTTGTATTGTCATGTGATCCTGTCCCCGTTCCGTCAGTCTGTGGTTTTGAATTGTCATGTGCTCCTGTCCCCGTTCCGTCAGTCTGTGGTTTTGTATTGTCATGTGCTCCTGTCCCCGTTCCGTCAGTCTGTGGTTTTGTATTGTCATGTGCTCCTGTCCCCACTCCGTCAGTCTGTGGTTTTGTATTGTCATGTGATCCTGTCCCCGTTCCGTCAGTCTGTGGTTTTGAATTGTCATGTGCTCCTGTCCCTGTTCCGTCAGTCTGTGGTTTTGTATTGTCATGTGATCCTGTCCCCGTTCCGTCAGTCTGTGGTTTTGTATTGTCATGTGCTCCTGTCCCCCTCCTGTTCTACTCCAGCCCCTGTATTACTGAGTATTCCCTCTCTTATCTGCTTCTCATTATTAGCTGTTTTGCTGCCACTTCTGTCTCATTGTGCTCCACCTATCATCTGTCTCTCTGTCTATTGCTCAGTGTACTTTAGTCCTGTGTTTTCACCTGTTTGTTGCCAGATTGTGCCAGTGAATTTGCCTGAGCCTTTCCAGCATTTGTATTTGTACTCTCTCTCTGTATGAATATCAACTTTGCCTGTTTCCTGATTCTGGGTTTTGGATTTCTCTGGATGTTTTGATCTCTGCCTGATCTTTGTTGTCGACTTTATATGCACCTCTGGATTTGTTACTCAATTAATATCACTGTGTGCACAGTACTGGGTCTGCGATTGGATCCCTGCGCCAGTGCCCTGATACCCATCTTGTCTGTGCCTAACCATTGAAATTGCCTAATCCTATCTACCTGAACCCAGACAATACCCCTCGCATCCATGTTATAATCCAAAGTTCTCTTAAGCAGGGAAATCATCTCACATGCACCAGTTCATTTCACGCTCTCACGAACCTCTGGGTGTAGAAATTTCCTCTCATGTTCCCCTTAAACTTTTCAGCTTTCAGCCTTAACCCATGATCTCCAGTTGAAGTCCCACACAACCTCAATGGAGTAAGCCTGCTTGTATTTATCTTATCTATCATCTCAAACATGTTAAGGAGGGGCACTGAAGCAAATATCATTGGAATTCTCAATCACGAGACTTCCAGGTCATCAAGGGAATGGCGGCGTAAGGAAAAGGTCTCTCGACAAAAAAGAAGGTAAACTGCCCCAAAATCGAATTTAGTCAAATACATAATATTGCATAACTATATTAATAAAAAGGGCAAGGATGATGTCTAAGAACAAGATTAAAAAGTCCACTTCGAAGGCTGATAAACATAAAGAGATGCAGCAAGGCGACGGGCCTAGCTCTCCCACGGCAAGCCAGGACGGAGATAATGAGGGGGAATCGGTGACTCTGTCTTTGATTCTCGGAGAGATTCGCGAGTTCCGACAAGATAACAGCAAACAGCTGGAAGATATTAAAGGAGAAATAGTAAAAACTAACTCGCGGATAGATGAAGCCGAAGCGAGGATTGTTGGAATTGAAGAGAAGCTACAAAATGCAGAGGAGGTGATAGCAGAAATGCTGAAGCTGCAAGACCAGCTCCAGTGGAAACTAATAGATCAAGAAGGCCGCTCGAGAAGGGAAAATGTGAGGATCTACGGAGTTCCCGAAGGAACCGAAGGTAAACCCGGATTGATGATTCCCTTCGTGGAGAAGCTGCTTAGAAAGAACCTTGATATACCGGCCGCAAAAGACCTACAGATAGAAAGGGCTCACCGCGCGTTGGCACCACAGCCTCCGGCAGGCGCCCAGCCCAGATCGATTCTGATCAGATTTCTCAGTTACAGAACGAAGGAAGAGGTGCTTAAAAGAGCATAGCAAAAGAAAGGTTTCATGTGGAACAACTGTAAAATAAGTTTAGACCACAATTACGCACCAGGGATTCTTGCCAGATGGAAGGAATATACGGAAACACGGAGAGTCCTGAAGGAAAACAACATCAGATTCCAGACCCTGTATCCAGCTCGGCTGAGAGTCTTTTACGACGTAGGGACAAAAACTTACGCTACGGTGGAGGAGGCAACGTTGGACCTGGCGGACCGGGGACTACCTATTAAAGTTATCACCCAACCGGAGTCGCTACTGGAGAGGATTCGGCAGAAGTCGTGGCAGTTAGTGGGGCGAGGACGCTCCACTCGAACCAGAGTGTCAAACTACAAGGAAAAGCTGCAAATATTCAGACGCGAATGTACAGAGAATACAGATTAATTAAGAGAAATGACTGAAAAGAGTAAATCAGACTTAAAGGTAAAATGAAAACTGGTAACTGAAAATAAACTAGGCGGAATAACTTGAATGATAGCAATTTGATCGAGACATAAATAGGAGAAAATTCTCTATGATTATTCAAACTGCTGAGGGCCCTCTAACACAGGGTGAAGATAGAGGTTATCCCTCTGAACTGAGGCGGGTCGGTGCTCAGGCCTCACTGTGGGAAGTCGGGGAAAATTTTCAAATGTTATACGTTCAGAAATGTCTAGGGTGTGGTTATATGTCTTGGTTTACTGTTGAGAAGGGATTGCTTACTGTTTAGTTAGAAAAGGAGAGTGTTTTTCTTCTACTAGAGAAAAATGCAAACTGAATTGGTAAAAATAATTTCCTATAATGTTAATGGGGTTTTGAATCCAATTAAAAGAAATAAGATTATGTCTAAATTGAAAAAAGAGAGGGCACAAATAGCTTTCCACCAGGAAACACATATGAGCCAATCCGAACATGGAAAATTAAAAAGAATGTGCTTTAAGCATGTATTTTATTCATCATATAAATTGAGTCACAAAAGAGGAGTAGCTACTTTAATATCAAGTACTCTTAATTATGAACATATTTCAGAGACTAAAGACAAAGAAGGACAGTTCGTAAAAATCACAGGAAGAATAGAAGGTACAGAAATAAGATTGCTGAATGTTTATGCTCCAGGTAGTGAATGGTCATTTTATAGACACATTTTTGACCTAATGGTCAGTTCTCAAGGGGTAGTCATTTGTGGAGGGGATTTTAATATTAGATTAAATCCTATATTAGATTCTTCAAGAATAGTTACTCAGAATAAACCTCTGACTCGGAAAGTGAATTCATTGATGGTGGAGTTGGAAATTATAGATGTCTGGAGGGAATTACACCCTACTAGTAAAGATTATACATATTACTCTTTCCCTCATTCAGCCTATTCAAGGATAGACTATTTCTTTATCTTTAATACAGATAGACTCAGGATAAAAAACTGTAATATTGCAACAATTGATCTGTCAGATCATAGCCCAGTCTCTATGTCTCTAATCCTGGAAAGGAAAATGAGGAAAACACTATGGAGGCTAAACTCACATGTACTCAATAACCCGAAAGTAATGGAAAGATTAAGGGGAGAAATCAAAGAATATCTAGACCTTAATGACACGGGAGAAACATCACCAGTGATCTTATGGGATACATTGAAAGCTGTACTGAGAGGGAAAATTATTTCCATTACCACTCACATGAAAAAAATCAATGCACAAAAATTAGCAGACCTTCAAGGAAAATTAAAACAACTTCAAGTTGTTGATAGCAACAAAAGTAATTCAAATCGAAAAGCAGGAAATTAGGAAATTGCAAAGTGAAATTGACGATATTTATACGTTGGAAATTCAAAGAAATTTTCTTTACCTGAGACAAGAGAATTATGAAGTAGGAGGTAAATCAGCTAGATTATTAGCATATAAATTACGAAAACAACAAGCGGACAATACAATTCATAAAATAAAGAATTCAAAGACAAAGCTTGTGGAGAGTACAATAGGGAAAATTCAAGAGAGTTTTGAAATATATTATCGAGAGCTGTACTCCCAACCCTGGGCCCCCAATGAGCCCTATATAAACAGTGTATTGAATTTTTTAGATCTACCTAAACTTACAGATTTACAAAATGAAAGTTTATTAGAACCAGTAACTGTCAAAGAACTGAACGTGGCCATCTCTAGGTTAAAGGCTGGAAAGTCCCCGGGTTCTGATGGGTTTACCTCAGAGTGGTACAAGTCCCTGAAGACACAGTTAGCCCCGTTATTACTTAACACCTTTAATTGGATCTTGCAGAGAGGAGAAACTCCACCTTCCTGGAGAGAAACGATTATTTCAGTTATTCCTAAAGAGGGTAAAGATAAACTAGAATGTGGCAATTATCGGCCAATTAGTGTTCTTAATTTAGATTACAAACTATTTATATCTATATTAGCGCGCAGATTGGAAAAGCTTTTACCTGGCCTAATCCATTTAGACCAGACTGGATTTATTCAACAAAGACAAACACAGGACAACATAAGGAGAACTCTGCACATATTAGAACAGGTTAATAAGAACGAGACAGAGACAATGGTAGTAGGATTGGACGCTGAGAAGGCTTTTGATTCGGTTAGTTGGGCATTCCTATACAGAGTGTTAGGAAGATTCGGCTTTCAAGAAAAGTTTATTAAAGTAATTCAGACTCTATATGACAGCCCTACAGTCCGAATTAAGATAAATGGGGACCTCTCTGACTCCTTCATCTTAGAGAGAGGCACTAGACAGGGATGCCCAATTTCTCCTCTCCTTTTTGCGCTATATATTGAACCGCTTGCCCAACTAATAAGACAGAGCGAAATCGTAAAAGGTATCAAGGTGGCAGGGATTGAACAGAAAGTAGCGTTATTCGCAGATGACACACAGAAACAATTTTATGACATATTAAACCTGGTTCTGATTCTGACTCTGCCCTCTGTTACTAAATTACCCCACTATAAAGAATCAGCATTACATCCTTTTGCTTTCTATTCTAAAGCTCTCAAAATGAATGCTAAGAATGCATTGGCCTTACTCACCACCAACTCAACCTGCAAGTTAACAGTCAGGGGAATCCAGCATGATGACTCTGAAGTCCATTCGCATCTCTGGTTTTTGAATTTTTTTTCCCCTGTCATAAACAGTCTGGGTCTTTATTCCTTCTACCAAAGTACATCAAATACATTTCCCTCAACTATATTCCATCTCCATTTCTTTGTCCATTCTCTTAATCTGTCTAAGTCCTTCTGTATTGTTCAAAATATATTTGTTTCTTACCTGCTCTACATCCATCACGGCATCATTTTGCTCTTTGTTACAGCTCCTGAGAAGACACTTGCTATCTTCAGTCTGGTCTTCAGGTAGTAGCTCTGAATCAACCAGATTCAATGATCTCTCCTGGAAAATACAGCAGATTTGTTCAGGAACTTAACTTGGCGTACTTTAACATTCCTCCTAGCCACCGTCTAAGACTACTAGTTCAAGGATTCACAGGTGGGATCAGTTTTAAATGATCACCACTTTGTTTCCTTGTTCATGCTTCTCCCACTAGCGTCTTAACTTCTGCCCTATAAAGTCTCCTAGTAGGTTTGAAATAAGATGTGCCACGAGTCTGTGCATTTCTCTGTGCCATTTGAACTCTTCTAAAACAAACAAGTGGAAATACAGATCTGGCGATTTGCTTGTTGCAATTAACTCTCTTGCCTCTTTCGCCAGTTCCACTATACCTGGGCTCATTTGGCACCTGTGTTCACATGTTTCAGCTAATCCTGCTGGGCTACAGTTTGGTGGTTAAGGTGGTCTTTTAGGGCTGTGCATTGATATCAGTGAGGAAATGAAGAGGTCCACATTAGGTAGAATTGGATGTCATTGGGTGGACACTGTAGAGTGGCAACTTAATGTAAACATTAAATAGTCAAGAGTTTCTCTCTAATGCTGTCTGTGGAATTGATTAACAAATGCTACAGAGCACATTTCATGTTCCTATTTAAGGAATTTCTAGCTTGTCTTGTTCCCTGCCCATATGTCTACTTGTACATTAAGAGGAGCAAAATGGAAATGCTGGAAGAATTCAGCACTGAGTTTGCCCAGAGGTACATTCTTTGCTCCAGATTACTGTGCCTGTAGTTTCTTGTACTCCATGAAAGAGAAGTAGTGACTTCATGGTGCTTTTACTGACCTAATGCTGACAAGTTTTATCATAGAATCAGAGAAATCTACAGCACATTACAGACCCTTTGGCCCACAATGTTGTGTCGACTACGTAACCTACTCCAGAAACTGCCTAAAATTACCCTACCACATAGCTCTCTACTTTTCTAAGCTCCATATACCTACCTTTAAGAGTCCTTTAAAAGACCTTTTTAAGTTCCATGTGTCAACTTGCCTTGGCTGAGTATTTTTCTCTAAAATATAATGATATTGCAATGCCAGGGCATCAAAGGGTATGGGATGAAAGCAGAGGAGTAGAGATGACTGGATGAAGTGGATCAGCCCATGATTGAATGGCAGAGCAGACTCGATGGGCTGAATAGCCTACTTCTGCTCCTCAATCTCATTGTCTAATGGTCTTATTTAATTAAGTCAAAAAACATCTCCACCTACTCATGACAATATTTTTGGACCTAGTTTCAGCAGATGCACTCTGAACTGAGTTAAGTCAAGATTTGATTGATACAAGTTCCAATGGCTTGGAATAGTAGATACCTTTTGTCCTTTATTTGAGATAGTACTTGAGCTCTCTTTGGATGATCCAACGTCCTCCCGTGTTTCATTTTCAGCATAAGTCTGCTCCTCCTGACTGAAATTCGTTATATAATTTGACAAAGTTCTGTGCAAGATAAATAATAATTACTTGGTTACAATCCCCAGATATAAAAAATGTCATTAACATCAATAAGTTAGAGCAACTCTGAATCTCTTCTTATGTGGCCCTCAAGCAAGCATACCTAACTCAATTCTGTCAGATAGAGTGCCATCACAGTGAGGAAATCCCATGCCACGTCACCTTTAAAATGGTGAATGCACAGAATGTGTCCCTACTGCAATATTTGACAGCAAATTAAACCCTAACATTGCAACATCTATCCCCAGTTAAGATGCTAATTGGTAAAGATACTTCCAATGGGTCATGTGTAGGCTGCAGTTTTTATTTTACCATTTCCACATACTGCACAGTGACAATGCCAACTGGTGCTGCCTCATGGCTACAGCTATGCATAGGTCCGGTCCAGTCCAGACCTCCAACGCTGTGGAGTTTGCACATTGTCTCTCTGATTGAATGGGCTTGTTCTGGGTATTCCAATTTCCTTCCACATCACAAAGGGGCAAACTTCTCCTAGTTTGGGTAGGTGGTAGGGGAATTAGGAGAGGGTCAATATGTATATTTACAGGGAAGGGAATGGGACGGGTGGGATAGAATTGATGCAATTACTCTGACAGCTAGCGTAGGCTTGAGAGACCATCTTGAATGAAAATATGAGAAATACTGCAGGTAATCATGATACATTTACATCATAAAATTTGGGAGGCATTTTATAAAAACGCACGGCTGCTTTATTTAAATCACAAGGAATGACAGTTATAGTCAGATACACAAAGGGTTCTGCTACAGTCCTCAGTTCTCCTAGGCTTCAAATCAACAGGTAAACAAATGTTTATCGACAAACGTTCAGTTCATTCCAATTCCACACTAAGGGTTTCAAGCTAACATAACTAGCTGAGTAGCAAAAGGCAGCTTCAGGTCAGATATCCATCTTACATCCTAAACACAGGAGATTCTGCAGATGCTGGAAATCCAGAGCGACAAACATAAAATGCTAGAGGAGCTCAGCAGATCAAGTAGCATTGATAAATGGGGGAAAAACAGTCGAGGTATTAGACCAGAACAGAAGGGGGAAAAAGCCAGAATAAGAAAACAGGTGGAGGGGAAGGGATACAAGTTAGATGGTGAAAGGTGAAGCAGGGTGGGTGGATGAGGTGAAAAGCTGGGGGGTGATGTGGAAAAGGAAAAGGGCTGGAAGGAATCTGAGAAGAGAGGAGAGTGGATCAATGGAGAAAGGGAAAGAGGGGCACCAGGGAGAAGATCAGGAGAAGAGGGAAGAGGAAGGTCAAAGTAAGGAATTGAAGAAGAAAGGAGGAGAGAGAAAATAGTCACAGGGGAATTCAATATGCAGGTGGATTGGGAAAATCAGGTAGCTGCTGGATCCCAAGAAAAGGAATTTGTAGAATGTCTACAAAATGACTTTTCAGAGCAGCTTCTGGTTGAGTCCACTAGGGGAAAGGCAATTTTGGATGGAGTGCTGTGTGGTGAAACAGATTTGATTAGGGAGCTGAAGGTAAAGGAAGCCTTAGGAGACGGTGATCATTATATGATAGAAGTCACTCTACAGTTTAAGAGGAAGCAGCTAAAAACAGATGTATCAGTATTACAGTGCAGTAAAGTGAACTGCTGAGGCATGAGACAGAAGCTGGCCAAAGTTGATTGGAGTTGGACACTAGCAAGGATGACAGCAGAACAGGAATGGCTGGAGTTCCTGGGGACAATTCAGAGGCGCATGATAGATACATCCCAAATATGAAAGAATATACTAAAGGGAAAATGACACAAATGTAAATACGAGAAATTCTGCAGACGCTGGAAATTCAAGCAACACACATCAAAGTTGCTGGTGAACGCAGCAGGCCAGGCCGCATCTCTAGGAAGAGGTACAGTCGACGTTTCGGGCCGAGACCCTTCGTCAGGACTAACTGAAGGAAGTGCTAGTAAGAGATTTGAAAGAGCTAGCTAGCTCTTCCTTCAGTTAGTCCTGACGTAGGGTCTCGGCCCGAAACGTCTATCTCTTCCTAGAGATGCTGCCTGGCCTGCTGCGTTCACCAGCAACTTTGATGACACAAATGTAGCTGACGAGGGAAGTTAAAAACTGCATAAAAGCAAAATGAAGACCTATAACTTAGCAACATTTAGTGGGATATTAGAGGATTAGAGAGTTTTTAAAAAACAACAGAAGAGATAGAATGGATGTGGAGCAGATGTTTCCTATAGTGGGGGTCTAGGTCCACAGCCTCAGAATAGAGGGACATCCAGTTTGAACAGAGGTGAGGAGGAATTTCTTTAGCTGGAGGGTGGTGAATTTGTGGTATTTATTACCATAGACAGCTGCAGCCAAGACCTTGGGCATATTTAAAGCAGAGGCTGATAAGTTCCTAATCCATCAGGGCAATGAAGGTTACAAAGAGAAGGCAAGAGAATATTATTGAGAGGAATAATAAATCATCCATGATGGAATGGCAGAGCTGAAGCGATGAGCCAAACAGTTTAATGATGCCCTTGTGTCTTTTGGTCTTATGGTTTTGTGATAATATCCAAGTCAGCACATTAAATTAGAGTTACTCCTCTCGTGCCAGGCAACAGAAAATCTCTATAGGTCATCAGCTTAATCCTACTATATTATATTGCAGGATTTGCTCCATCTCCTTAAAGTCAATTCAATTCCATCACAGTTGGTACAGCTTCCTGTCTGAAACAGTCAATAAACTTACATATAGTACTATGAGTGTTCTGAACAGTCAAATTTATAGATTGGGAAAAAAAAAGAAATGATACAACTCCTCAAATAACTTGATTGCTGTCTAATAAGTCAGCATTCCTTCCATATCTTGATCTATATTATGAACTTAGAATATTCTGCAGGGAGAAGACCAGGCAACATTAAACCAGCCTAATGCAGATCTCTCAGATCCTTAAAATCGCAGGTGAACCAGATCAGTTTCTTACTCAGAAATACTTGAATATTTATTGTCTCAATCAGGAACATAGAAATGCATATATCTGTTATGTTTATTTTCCTCCATGTGAAATAGATTTGTAGAAACTGTTGACATCACAATCTTGCCAGCACAGGCAATGATATTACTTGCCAGTGGTGCCTGTATCATGATGCGTTACCTCACCTAACAAACTCCTATTGACCGTAAATACATGTAACATGAGAATTGTTGTATTGTGCTGCTGGGAGGTTCTGTAGAAAAACAAAACTACGTTAAAGGAACAAACTCCACAGCATCAGCACATAACAGATCACAAGAAGGCAAATAGATTACAACAAACCAACTGACGGGAGTATTCAAGGACGTTTTCAACCTCTCACTGCTACAGGTGGAAGTTCCCACTTGCTTCAAAAAGGCAACAGGGTATACCAGTGCCTAAGAAGAACAATGTGAGCTGCCTTAATGACTATCGCCCGGTAGCACTCACATCGACAGTGATGAAATACTTCGAGAGCTTGGCATAACTAGACTGAACTCCTGCCTCAGCAGGGACCTGGACCCATTACATTTTGCCTATCGCCACAATATGTCAACAGCAGACACAATCTCAATGGTTCTCCACACGGCTTTAGACCACCTGGACAACACAAACACCTATACCAGGATGCTGTTCATTGACTATAACTCAGCATTTAATATCATCATTCCCACAATCCTGATTGAGAAGTTGCAGAACCTGAGCCTCTGTACCTCCCTCTGCAAATGGATCCTCACCTTCCTAACTGGAAAACCACAATCTGTGTGGATTGGTGCTAGCATATCCTCCTCGCTGACCATCAACACTGGTGCACCTCAGGGGTGTGTGTTTAGCCCACTGCTCTACTCTCTATATATACATGACTGTATGGTTAGGCATAGCTCAAATACCACCTATAAATTTGTTGACGATACAACCATTGTTGGTAGAATTTCAGGTGGTGACGAGGGGGTGTACAGGAGTGAGATATGCCAACTAGTGGAATGGTGCTGCAGCAACAACCTGGCACTCAACATCAGTAAGACAAAAGAGCTGATTGTGAACTTCAGGAAGGGTAAGATGAAGGAACACACACCAATCCTCATAGAGGGATCAGAAGTGGAGAGAGTGAGCAGCTTCAAGTCCCTAGGTGTCGAGATCCATGAGGATCTAACCTGGTCCCAACATATCGATGTAGTTATAAAGAAGGCAAGACAGCGGCTATACTTCATTAGGAGTTTGAAGAGATTTGGCATGTCAACAAATAAACTCAAAAATTTCTATAGTTGTACCGTGGAGAGCATTCTGACAGGCTGCACCACTGTCTGGTATGAGAGGGTTACTGCACAGGACCGAAAGAAGCTGCAAAAGGTTGTAAATCTAGTCAGCTCCATCTTGGGTACTGGATTACAAAATACCCAGGACACCTTTAGGGAGCAGTGTCTCAGAAAAGTGGCGTCCATTATTAAGGATCTTCAGCACCCAGGGCATGCCCTTTTCTCACTGTTACCATCAGGTAAGAGGTACAGAAGTCTGAAGGCACACACTCAGTGATGCAGGAATAACTTTTTCCCCTCTGCCATCCGATTCCCAAATGGACATTGAAGCTTTGGACACTACCTCACATTTTTTTAATATACAGCATTTCTGTTTTTGCATGTTTTTTAAAAATCTATTCAATATATGTAATTGATTTACTTGTTTATTTATTATTATTATTATTTTTTTTTTCCCTCGCTGCTAGATTATGTATTGCATTGAACTGCTGCTGCTAAGTTAACAAATGTCACGTCACATGCCAGTGATAATAAACCTGATTCTGATTCTGAAATAGAATTTTGACCTTTATTGCTGGTCGGATTGAATTTAGGAGCAAGGAGTTCACGCTACAATGGTACAGGGTACTGGTGAGTCCACACCAGGAGTACTGCATGAAGTTCTTGTCTCCTTACTTGAAGAAAGATATACTGGCTTTGAAGGAAGTGAAGAGAAGGTTCCCCAGGTTAATTCTAGAGATGAGGGTTAGCCTATGAGGAGAGATTAAGTCGCCAGGGACTGTACTCGCCAGAATTCAGGAGAATGAAAGGAGATCTTATAGAAACATATAAAATTACAAAAAGAATAGGCAGGAAAGTTGTTTTTACTGGTAAGTGAAACTATAGCTGGGGGCATAACCTCAAGATTTGGAGGAATAGATTTTGGACAGAGATGAGGAGAAACTGCTTTTCCCAGAGCAGAATGCATCTGTGCAATTTTCTGCCCTGGGAAGCTACCTTATTAAATATATTCAAGACAGCGTTAGGTAGATTATTGTACAGCAAAGGTTATTGGGAAATGGCAAGTAGGTTAGTCCATGGTCTCCTGCTCCTATTTCTTATGTACTTGTTATAGGTACAAGTTATTCCATATGAAGCAACTCTAAACTAGCTTAATCTCTGCTCAGAATCATTTATATTTTCTAACCTGTCATTATCCTTAATAAGCAAGGCAGATTCCTGAATGGAAGCTTCATCTGTGAGTTTGGTTTGATCTTTGCTTTCACTTGTTTTCAGCTGCTCTGTTTCTGTTCCTCTTCTGCAGACGGGTGAACTGCTAATAAAGGAAAGGAACAGGCAGGGAGGTATTAAGTAACATCATTGCCACATGGAATTACCGTAAACAGTTATCTGTTCCATCACTTCCATAACATGTTGGGAGTTCTTTATATCAGGTACAACCATTCAGACAACCAGTCTATCACATAGTGCTGCGGATTAAGTATGATTATACTGAAGCCCTTTTCAAGCCAAAACTGCACATTCACCCTCCCCACCAAAAACAACCTCAGCTACCAATGAATCTCCAAACAAGCTGCAATAACCTTAATTTTCAAACACAGGTCTATCATTTAGTCCGTGTTCTTAAGTTATATCCAGAACAAATCTACCTGAACTTTACTAAGTAAATTTGCGGCTGAATTCTGTGCATGTATCTTGGCTCCCTTATCAGACCCAAACCTATCAGTTCTACTTCTCCTTCCTTTTTATTAAACCCTCCCTGGAATTCGCTCTTTAAATTACCTTTACACTTCCCAATGTTAAGTATTCAGTGCTCCTAAATCCCTAGCCTACACTGCAGAATTCCTCACCCATCCTCAGCCTCTGCTACCATCCCAAGCTTTGCAACCCTTACTAAGATCTCTTGGAGAAGTTTGAAGGGTTCGTTAAGGTAGTACAGTGAATTCTGGTTAATTGAGGAAACTGCTAATTTAGGACAACTCTTAAAGAATAAGAACAATTGGAGAAAATAGCCAGGATTCTTTTTGTTTATTTGGGATACTATGCTGCTTAATTGAGTTGACCGTTCTGAACATTTTCTAACAAACATCAGTTATATGCAGTTGTTAAACACGACACTGTTTAGAGTGAACAGTTTTTAAATAGCATCACTTGTGTATCTATGTTCAAAAAGCAGAGATTTTTGTTACTGATATTTGATAAGTAATAAACAGGAAGACAATTTCAGAACTGTTTTGCTCACTGCAATTTCAAGCATTCAGGCTTGGAGATGCTAGAAATATTGGGAGTGAAAATGAAACAATTTCACTACTTCAAGTTAGGAAATGAGAAGAATTTGAAGGTATTAACAATCATCTTAAATATTACTATTAAATTGAAAATTCAGAGGATGCAATCATCAAAAGCACAGTTTGAAGACAGTTCACTATCTGCACTAGGCGTCTGTGCAAATTTTGTTCATTTACGGTCAATAAAAAGAAGACATCAGCATACACTGAATGAATTCCTCCGTCATTAACTATTAGGAACTAACACAGTTTTATAGTACTGTAGTAGTTCTGCTAGTGTCCTAATTCATTTTATATTTTATTTAAATACATAATTTGTTACTCAATTAAGCAGTAGTTTGTCTTTTTTTATACCTTTTTAACTATTTCCATGAAACTTTATCTAATTGGGGCAGCTGCTTAATTGAGCCAAAATGTACTAGTTCTGAAGTGTTCTAGATCTACTGTCATTACCCATTCCTGAGGATCAGCAACCTGAACTGTGCAAACTTAATTCCCTAACCAGCAGTACTCTCTGTGACCTCCTTCCCAGACGGATCTCCACTTCTAGTGCTGATCCTGCTTGGGGATCTGCTTTCATCATGCCTCAGGAAATGGGTGCTTTGTTTCAGCTTTTGGAATTCAATAAAATGTGTTACAGTTTTTTTTTAAACATAAAATGCCACACTGTTTTATTTGCAAAAACCTACATTGGTGACCTGATGATTCAGGACAATTCCAAGGTTATTGAACACATGGGCCAACACAGTCCCTTTGAAACTGCCAGAGTTTTGAGAGCAAAGTGCAGTCACTCGGTTTGCAAAAGTAAAGCCCAATTCGCAATGTGAGAAATCACCGCTGACGACACCAAATGTCTTCAATGTAGTAGCGTAGCTCAGCATTGCCACGGCTGCGAGAGTGGTGAATCTGCTAGAACACCCATCTGAGCACAATAAATACCGATTGCTGAAAACTCATATTTTACAGACTTTTAGGCTATTGGAGTCCGACCGACCCAAACTGTTTCTCTGCTTGCCCAGCCTCAGCGATGCCAAGCCTTCAGAGATAATGGACTACATGCTGTCTCTCCTGGGAAATCACCACCCTTGTTTTATTTTTAAAGAGCTCTTCAAACAGCAAATCCCTGATCAAGTTTGCATAGCCCTCGGTAATGCACCACGAAGGACGCTAGGGAACTTGCTAAGATGGGTGATAGTTTACACTCAGCCAGGCAGAGATGCATAATTCCTCCTCATTTCCCTGCCTCTATAAGTCCGGTCAGCAAGGCCTCCAACATAAGCACGCAAAACAGACTACTAACTAATGCGGCGAAACACACTAACCCGAGCCGGTGTCTTACACTACGTTCGCTTTGGTACGACGTTAGGAAGTGCCGACCACCTTGCAGCTTTGACAGTGCCAGCGCATTGAGACATCAGAGGTTTGTGAACACCGTGGGTTCCAGCTGCCAGAGTCGTCTCCTGTTCAT
The DNA here is from genome assembly GCF_963921235.1 of Mobula hypostoma. Classification (NCBI taxonomy): domain Eukaryota; kingdom Metazoa; phylum Chordata; class Chondrichthyes; order Myliobatiformes; family Myliobatidae; genus Mobula; species Mobula hypostoma. The sequence goes on from NC_086110.1 coordinate 3,114,606, forward strand.
TATGGACATCCTTTCCAGATGACGCTTCTTGTGTGAGACAGGTACTCAGGTGAGGGTGCCGCTGTGATCACCTATTGATGAGAAGGCAAAGAGCCTGAAGGATCTAGCTCTCAAATCTCCAGACGCACGGGATAAGGATCTGCAAGGATTGAATAATGGGCAGATGGTCACTCTCTGTTTCAGGTGGGTTGAACTTTTGTGACAGTGAGTTGCCATTGTATTCTTGGAGCTGGGTCGGTAGGAGATGTTGAAGTTGAATTGCTTGAAGAGGGCCCAGTGAGCTTGACATGGGTTAAGTTGCTGGGTCTATTGTATGGATATAAAGTTCTGATGGTCACTCCAGATCAGGAAAGGCTCGTTGTTTCCCATCATCCAATGTCTTCATTCCTCCAAGGCCCATTTAAAAAGGAGTAGTTCCCTTTCTCCTACTTCATAATGGCTCTGCATTAAGTTGAACTTGTGTGAGAAGAAGTCACAAAGGTGTGTTCTGATCTGGTGCTCGCTGGGGGAGAATGACCCAGCGCCCACATTTACCACAAAAGGTCCAGAGGGGTTAAGATGGCCAGGTTATCCTTGAGGTAGGTGATTTGGTGAGGGAGGTGAGAAAAGCAATGATTTGGCTGTGGTTCCTGATGAAGTGGTGGTAGAAAGTTGGAGAGCTCAAGAAGTACTGTAGCTGTTTGAGGTAGTGTGGTCAGGGCCATTCAATAACACTTGCTCTGCATCCATGGTTACGCCTTGGGGTGAAAACAAATAACACAGGAAGAAAATGACTGGGGTGTGGAAATGGCATTTCTCTAACTTGCAGTACAGCTGGTTTTCGAGGAGATGCTGAAGGACTGAACGGATGTGGTCTTTGGGAGTCCTTGGAGAAGATGCATTGATCATGCAGGTGGATGAACACATACCTGTGTAGCATGTGTTGGAGGATCTCACTGATGAAGGTTTGGAAAACAGCTGGACTGTTGGAAGGTCCAAAAGGAATCACAAGATATTCGTAGCGACCATAGAAACATAGAAACATAGAAAATAGGTGCAGGAGTAGGCCATTCGGCCCTTCGAGCCTGCACTGCCATTTATTATGATCATGTCTGATCATCCAACTCAGAATCCTGCACCAGCCTTCCCTCCATACCCCCTGATCCCCGTAGCCACAAGGGCCATACCTAACTCCCTCTTAAATATAGCCAATGAACTGGCCTCAACTGTTTCCTGTGGCAGAGAATTCCACAGATTCACCACTCTCTGTGTGAAGAAGTTTTTCCTAATCTCAGTCCTAAAAGGCTTCCCCTTTATCCTCAAACTGTGACCCCTCGTTCTGGACTTCCCCAACATCGGGAACAATCTTCCTGCATCTAGCCTGTCCAATCCCTTTAGGATTTTATACGTTTCAATCAGATCCCCCCTCAATCTTCTAAATTCCAACCAGTACAAGCCTAGTTCATCCAGTCTTTCTTCATATGAAAGTCCTGCCATCCCAGGAATCAATCTGGTGAACCTTCTTTGTACTCCCTCTATGGAAAGGATGTCTTTCCTCAGATTAGGGGACCAAAACTGCACACAATACTCCAGGTGCGGTCTCACCAAGGCCTTGTACAACTGCAGTAGTACCTCCCTGCTCCTGTACTCGAATCCTCTCGCTATAAATGCCAGCATACCATTCGCCTTTTTCACCGCCTGCTGTACCTGCATGCCCACTTTCAATGACTGGTGTATAATGACAGTGGGTGTTATGAACATCATTTAACTATCATGCTCCTGATGGATGTGTATCAGCTTGTATGCACTCCGCAGATCCAGTCTGATGAAGATCTGAGACTCACAGAATGCTTTGAATGTGCTATAAATCAAAGGGGAGAGGGTAGCCATTCTTAATAATGATTTTGTTGACTCCACGGTAGTCAATGAGGGGACAGAGGTCCCCATCTTTCTTTTTGACAAAGAAGAATCCTGCTCCAGGTGGGAAATGGGATGGTGGAATGAAGCCATGCTGTTGCATTTTGGCAATGTAGTCATTCATGGCCTCGATCTCCAAACGAGACAGGGAGAACAGAAGACTCCGAGGAGTAATGGTGCCTGGGAGGAGAAGGAGATCGATAGTGCAGTGGTGTGGTTTGTGAAGTGGCAGTGTGCTGGCTTCCATTTGCACCAGGTGCACCAAGCTGCAGCTATTACAAGAACATATTAAGGAACTGGAGTGATAGCTCGATGACCTTTGACTCATAGGGGAGAATGAGGAGGTGATAGATTGGAGCTACAGGGAGGTAGTCACCAGAAGGTTGCAGGAGATAGATAACTGGGTGACTGTCAGGAGAAGGAAGGATATGCACAGCCAGTGCAGTGTACACCGGTGACTGTTCCCCTCAATAATTATAAAACTTTAGATATGTTGAGGGGGACAATCTGCCAGGGGAAGTGACATTAACCGAATCTCTGGCACTAAGACTGCCCTGTGCCTCAGCAGAACAGAGAGCTGAAGAGGACTGCAGTGTTGATAGGAGATTCCATAGTCAGAGTAAAAGAGATGAGATTCTGTGGGCACGAAAGACACCTTCCGTTGCCTCCCAGGTGTCTCAGATCGGGTCCATGGCATTCTCAAGGGCGAAGGTGAGCAGCCAGAAGTCTTGGTGCATATTGGCACCAATGATATAGGTGGATGAGATGAGAAAGTCCTGAAGAGAGATTTTATGGAGCAAGGTAGGAAGCTGAAATACAGGATATCTAGAGGAGTAACCTCTGGATTGCTGCCTGCACCACATACCAGTGAGGTAAGAATAGGATGATTTGGTGAATGCATGGCTGAGGAACTAGTGCAGGAGGGTGGGGTTCAGATTTATGGATCATTAGGATCTCTTCTGGGGAAGCTACGACCTGTACAAAAGGGTCGGGTTACATCTGAAGTCCAACAGACTTGCAGGCAGGTTTACTACAGTTGATCAAGAGGGTTTAAGTTAATTTGGCAGGGGAACAGGAACCAGAGTGATAGAGCTGAGGATGAGATACTTGGTTTGCAACCAAAGGCAATGTGTAGTGCAAGTCCTAGCAGGGAAAGGCTGAAGACAGGGCAAAACTGCAGTCAGTGGAATGAGTTGCAACAGAAAAGTCAGACAAAATGGAAAGAGGTAAATACAGCACTGAAGGTGTTATGTCTGAATGTGCGCAGTATATGGAATAACAGTTACAGATATCGACACTTGGAGCATGGTTACAGATTGGCATGTATGATGTTGTAGGTATCACTGAATCATGGCTGAAAGAAGATTATAGCTGGGGGCTCAACACCCAAGGATACACATTGTATCAAAAGGATGTGCAGGTAGGTGGGGGGGGGGGTGGCATGCCTCTGTTAGTAAAAAAATAGACCGAATCATTAGAAAGAGGTGACATGGGGTCAGAAGGTATTGAATTATTTTGGGTAGAGCGAAGGAACTGCAAGGGTAAAGGACCCTGACGGGAGCTACGTACAGACACCCCAAACGATAGCAAGGATGTGGTCAACAAATTTCAAAGGGATAGAAAAGCATGCCAAAAGAGCAATGTTACGAAAGTCATGGGGGATTTCAGTATGCGGGTAGATTTGGGAAAATCAGGTTGGTGCAGGATCTCAATAGAGATATTTTCTGGAATGCCTTTGTGATGGCTTTCAAGAGCAGCTCGTGGTTGAGCCCATTAGGAGATCAGCCGTTCTGGACTGGGTGTTGTGCAATGTACTGGAAATAATTAAAGAGCATAAGGTAAAAGAACACGTAGGGGAAAGTCATCATAATGTGATAGAATTCACCCTGAAATTTGAGGAGAAACTAAAGTCAGATGTATTAGTATTACAATGGAGTAAAGGGAATTACAGAGAAACGAGAGAAGAGTTCACCAAAATTACCTGGAAAAGAATACTGGAAGAGATGAGGCAGAGAATGCAATGGCTGGAATTAGACCATAAGACCAAAAGATGTAGGAACAGAATTAGGCCATTCAACCCATCAAGTCCTCTCTGCCATTTCATCATGGCTGATCCCAGATCCCATTCAACCCTATACACCTGCCCTCTCACCATATCCCTTGATGCCCCGACCAATCAGGAATCTATCAACCTCCTCCTTAAATATACCCACAGACTTGAACCTCAACTGCAGTCTGTGGCAAAGCATTACATAGATTCACTAGTCTTTGGCTGAAAAAATTTCCTCTTTACTCCTGTTCTAAACGGTTGCCCCTCAATTTTGAGGCTGTGCCCTTTAGTTCAGGATACTCCTGTCAGAGGGAACATCCTCTGCACATACACCTTATCTAGTCCTTTCAATATTCAATAGGTTTCAATGAGATCCCCACACATTCTTCTAAATTCCTGTGACTACAGCCCTAAACTGCAAAAAAAGCTCCTCATATTTTAAGCTTGTCATTCCCAGAATCATCCTTCTGAATTTACTCCAATGACAATATATCCTTTCTGAGATAAGAGTCCCAAAACTGTTGACAATACTCTGAGTGCAGCCTGACCAGTATCTTATTAACCTTCAGCATTATCTCCTTGTTTCTATATTATATTCCCCTTGAAATAAATGACAACGTTGCATTTGTCTTCTTTACCACAGACTCAACCTATGAATTAACTTTCTGGGAGTCTTGCACGTGGACTCCAAAGTCCTTTTCCATCTCTGATGTTAAAATTTTCTTCCCATTTAGATAATAGACTGCACTATTGTTCCTTTGACCAAAATGCATTATCAGACATTTCCCAACACTGTATTCTATAACTGAAAAAACTTTTACTATCCTGCTTTAAATTATCGGCTAGTTTGCCTTTATATTTCATCTTCTCGCTTCGTAGCTTTTTCAGTTGCCTTCTGTTGGATTTTAAAAACTTTCCAATCATCAAACTTCCCACTCACTTTTGCTACATTATATGCCCTTTCCTTGGCTTTTAGGCAGTTCTTAACTTCCCTTGTCAGCCACAGTTGGCTAGCCCTGCCATTTGAGAACTTCCTCCTTTGTGGGACATATCATCCTCGTCAGTATTCCCCTCCTATCTACCTGGGCAAGCTCCGAATTTCTGGAAGCAATTCAGAAGGCACAGGACATATACATCCTAAAGAAGAAGAGGAAGTACTGTAAAAGCAAGAGGACACAATCGTGGGTAACAAGAGAAGTCACAGCCAAAGAGAGGGAATATATTAGAGCAAAAATTAGTTACAAGTTACAGGATTAGGAAGTTTTTAAAAACTGACAGAAGGTAACTAGAAAAGTCTATAAGCAAAAGATGGAATACGAAAGTAAGCTAGCCAAAAATATTAAAGAGGATAACAAATGTTTCTTCAAATACATAAAGTGTAAAAGAGAGGCAAGAGTGGCTCTCAGACTGCTGGAAAATGATGCTGGAGAGGTAATAATGGGGGAGAAGGAAATAGCAGGTGAACTGAATAAGTATTTTGTATTAGTCTTCACTGTGGAAGATACTAGCAGTACGCCGGAAGTTCCAGAATGTCATAGAAGGTTCTTGGGAAACTGAAAGTTCCTAAGGTAAAGACACCTGGGCCAAATAGTGTACACCACAGGGTTCTGAAAGAGGTGGCTGAAGAGATTGTGGAGGTGTTAGTATTGATCCTAGAAGAATCACTAAATTCTGGAATTGTTCCGGAGGACTGGAAAATTGTAAATATCACTCCATTCCTCAAAAAGGAGAGAGACAGAAGAAAGGAAATTATAGGCCACTCAGTCTGACCTCAGTGGTTGGGAAGCTGTTGGAATCAGTTGTTAAGGATGTGATTTTGGGTCACTGGGAGGCACATGATAAAGTAGGCCATAGGCCACGGTCTGACAAATCTATTGGAATTCTTTAAAGAAATAACAAGCAGGATAGACAAAGAATATTCAGTTGATGTTGGGTACTTGGATTTTCAGAAATCCTTTGACAGGGTGCCACATATGAGGTTGCTTAACAAGTGAAGAGCCCATAGTATTACAGGAAAGATACAAGCAAGGATAAAGCAGTGGCTGATTGGCAGGAGGCACAGAGTGGGAATAAAGGGAGCCTTTTCTGATTGGCTGCCGGTGGCTAGTGACGATTCATATGAATCCATGTTAGGGCTGATTCTTTACACATTGTATGTCAATGATTTGGATGATGGAATTGATGGTTTTGGTACAAAGTTTACAGATGATATGAAGAGAGATGAGGGGCAGATAGTTCTGAGGAAGTAGAGAAGCTACAGAAGGACTTAGACATATTAGGAGAATGGGCAAAGAAATGGCAGAGGGAATACTGTTTTGAGAAATGTACGGTCATGCACTTTGGTAGAAGAAATAAAAGGGTAGACTTTTCTAAATGGAGAGAAATTTTAAAAATATGAGGTACAAAAGGTCTTGGGAGTCCTCGAGCAGGTTTCCTTAAGGTTCATTTGTAGGTTGAGTCTGTGCTGAGGAAGGCAAATGCAATGCTGCCATTCATTTCAAGAAGACTAGAATATAAAACCAAGGATGTAATGTTGAGGCTTTATAAAGCACTGGCGAGGCCTGACCTGGAGTATTGTGTGCATATTTGGATCCCTTATCTTAGAAAGGAAGTGCTGCTACTGGAGAGGGTTCAAAGGGGGATCATTAAAATGATTCAAAAATTAAACAGTATGTCATATGAAAAATGTTTGATGGCTCTGGGCCTGTATTCACTAGAATTCAGAAGAATGAGGGGTGACCTCATTGAAACCTAGCGAATAGTGAAAGGCCTTGATAGAGTGATGTGGAGAGGATGTTTCCTCTGGTGAGATAATTGAGGACCAGAGGACACAGCCTCAGAATAGAGGGACATTCTTTTATCAGAGATGAAGAGGAAGTTTTTAGCCAGAGAGTGGTGAATTTGTGGAATTCTTTGCCATGGGCAGCTGTGAAGGCCAAATCTTATGTATATTTCAGGCAGAAGTTGATAGATTATTGATTGGGCAGGGCATGAAGGTATACAGGGAGAAGGCAGGAGATTGGGGCTGAGAGGAAAAATGGATCAGCCATGATAAAATGCTGGAGTAGACACAATGGGCCAAATGGTCTAATTCAGCTCATATATCTTTACAGAGCCTAAAAAAAGTATTCACTCTGACTTGGCAGTTTTCATGTTTTATTGTTTTACAACATTGAATCACAGTGGATGTAATTTGGTGTTTTTGACACTGATCAACAGAAAAAGTCTCTTGTGTCAGAGTGAAAACAGATCTCTACAAAGTCACCTAAATTATTTGCAAATATAAAACACAAAATAATTGATTGTAGAAGTATTCACCCCCTTTAATTGAATTGATTATGGGGAGCAAGGACATGGCAGACCAATTGAATAATTACTTTGGTTCTGTCTTCACTAAGGAGGACATAAATAATCTTCCAGAAATAGTAAGGGACAGAGGGTCCAGTGAGATGGAGGAACTGAGCGAAATACATGTTAGTAGGGAAGTGGTGTTAGGTAAATTGAAGGGATTGAAGGCAGATAAATCCCCAGGGCCAGATGGTCTGCATCCCAGAGTGCTTAAGGAAGTGGCCCAAGAAATAGTGGATGCATTAGTGATAATTTTTCAAAACTCGTTAGATTCTGGACTAGTTCCTGAGGATTGGAGGGTGGCTAATGTAACCCCACTTTTTAAAAAAGGAGGGAGAGAGAAACCGGGGAATTATAGGCCGGTTAGCCTAACGTCGGTGGTGGGGAAACTGCTGGAGTCAGTTATCAAGGATGTGATAACAGCACATTTGGAAAGCGGTGAAATGATCGGACAAAGTCAGCATGGATTTGTGAAAGGAAAATCATGTCTGACGAATCTCATAGAGTTTTTTGAGGACGTAACTAGTAGAGTGGATAGGGGAGAACCAGTGGATGTGGTATATTTGGATTTTCAAAAGGCTTTTGACAAGGTCCCACATAGGAGATTAGTGTGCAAACTTAAAGCACATGGTATTGGGGGTAAGGTATTGGTGTGGGTGGAGAATTGGTTAGCAGACAGGAAGCAAAGAGTGGGAATAAACGGGACCTTTTCAGAATGGCAGGCGGTGACTAGTGGGGTACCGCAAGGCTCAGTGCTGGGACCCCAGTTGTTTACAATATATATTAATGACTTGGATGAGGGAATTAAATGCAGCATCTCCAAGTTTGCAGATGACACAAAGCTGGGTGGCAGTGTTAGCAGTGAGGAGGATGCTAAGAGGATGCAGGGTGACTTGGATAGGTTGGGTGAGTGGGCAAACTCATGGCAGATGCAATTTAATGTGGATAAATGTGAAGTTATCCACTTTGGTGGCAAAAATAGGAAAACAGATTATTATCTGAATGGTGGCCGATTAGGAAAAGGGGAGGTGCAACGAGACCTGGGTGTCATTATACACCAGTCATTGAAAGTGGGCATGCAGGTACAGCAGGCGGTGAAAAAGGCGAACGGTATGCTGGCATTTATAGCGAGAGGATTCGAGTACAGGAGCAGGGAGGTACTACTGCAGTTGTACAAGGCCTTGGTGAGAACACACCTGGAGTATTGTGTGCAGTTTTGGTCCCCTAATCTGAGGAAAGACATCTTTGCCATAGAGGGAGTACAAAGAAGGTTCACCAGATTGATTCCTGGGATGGCAGGTCTTTCATATGAAGAAAGACTGGATGAACTGGGCTTGTACTCGTTGGAATTTAGAAGATTGAGGGGGGATCTGATTGAAACGTATAAGATCCTAAAGGGATTGGACAGGCTAGATGCGGGAAGATTGTTCCCGATGTTGGGGAGGTCTAGAACGAGGGGTCACAGTTTGAGGATAGAGGGGAAGCCTTTTAGGACCGAGGTTAGGAAAAACTTCTTCACACAGAGAGTGGTGAATCTGTGGAATTCTCTGCCACAGCAAACTGTTGAGGCCAGTTCATTAGCTATGTTTAAAAGGAAGTTAGATATGGCCCTTGTGGCTACAGGGGTCAGGGGGTATGGAGGGAAGGCTGGGTTCTGAGTTGGATGATCAGCCATGATCATAATAAATGGCGGTGCAGGCTCGAAGGGCCGAATGGCCTACTCCTGCACCTATTTTCTATGTTTCTATGTTTCTATGTTTAATATGACACACAAATCATCACTGGTGAAGCCAATTAGTTTTAGAAGTCACATAATTAGATCACCGTGCACAGACAAGGTGTTTCAATTGATTATAGTACAACTACACCTGTATCTGGAAGGTCCCGCTGCTGGTGAGTCAGTATAGGTTCTATGGTCTGCTGAAACTCAAATTCAGTTTTCTAGCCATCAGACTAAATAATACTACGTTTGGCGTAAGCCAGACACCACACATCATCAAAAACACACCACCCCTACCATGAAACTTGGTGCTGGCTGATTCTTGCTGTGGGGATGCTTCACTGCAGCAGGCACTGGAAGGCTTATGAAGGTAGAAAGTAAAATGAATATATACAAATACAATGAAAATCCTGGAGGAAAATCTGATGCAGTTTACAGAACTGTGACTCGGGAGAAGATTTGTTTCCCAGCAAGACAATGACTTCAAGCATAAAGCCAGTGCTACACAGGAATGGCTTAAACATGACAAAGTTAATGTCCTAGAATAGCCAAGTCAAATTCCAGACCTCAATCCCATTGAAATTTGTGGCTGACCTTGAAAAGCACTATTCACTCGCGCTCTCCATGCAACCTGACAGAGCTTGACAAGTTTTGTGAAGAAGAATGGGGAAAAAATTGCAGTGTCCAGATGTGCAAAGCTGATAGATACCTATCCACACAGACTCAAGATGTAATTCAATCACAAACAAGAGAAAATTCGCAGATGCTGGAAATCCAAGCAACACACACAAAATGCTGGAGGAATTCAGCAGGCCAGGCAGCATCTAGGAAAAGAGTTCAGCCAACATTTCGGGTTGATAGCCTATGGCAGGACTGGAGAAAATGCTGAGGATAGATTTAAAAGGCAGAGGGTGATGGGAAAGAGAAGCACACGGTGACAGGTGAAACCTGGAGGGAGCAGGATGAAGTAAAGAGCTAGGAAGTTGATTGGTGAAAGAGACAGAAGTCCATGGAAGAAAGAAAGGGGGGAGGAGCACCAGAGGGAGGCAGTGGGAGGGCAAGGAGGTAACGTGAGAGATGGAAAAGAGGATGGGAAATGGAGAAGGGCAGAGGAGCATTATCTGAAGTTAGAGATGTCAATGTTCATGCCATCAGGTTGGAGGCTATCCAAAATCAATATAAGGTATTGTTCCTCCAACCTAAGTGTGACTACATCACAACAGTGGAGGAGGCCATGGATGGACATATTGGAATGGGAAATAGAATTAAAATGGGTGGCCACTGGAAGATCCTGTTTTTTCTGGCAGATGGAGCGGTGGTCTCCCAATCTCCGTCTGGTCTCACCAATATACAGGAGGCCACACTGTGAGCACTGAACACAATATATGACCACCAACAAACTCATGGGTGAAGTGTCGCCTCACCTGGAAGAACTATTTAGGACTCTGAATGGTAGTGAGGGAGCAGGTGTAGGGATCCCACCACCAAGCACATCTTGCCCACACCCCCACTTTCTGCTTTCTGCAGGCATCGCTCCCTACACGACTCCCTTGTCCATTTGTCCCTCCCCACAAACTTCCTCGTTGCAAGAGGAACAGTGGGGTACCACAAGGCTCAGTGCTGGCCCCAGTTGTTTACAATATATATTAATGACTTAGACGAGGGAATTAAATGCAGCATCTCCAAGTTTGCGGATGACACGAAGCTGGGTGGCAGTGTTAGCTGTGAGGAAGATGCTAAGAGGATGCAGGGTGACTTGGATAGGTTAGGTGAGTGGGCAAATTCATGGCAGATGCAATTTAATGTGTATAAATGTGAGGTTATCCACTTTGGTGGCAAGAACAGGAAAACAGATCATTACCTGAATGATGGCCGATTAGGAAAAGGGGAGGTGCAACGAGACCTGGGTATCATTGTGCACCAGTCATTGAAAGTGGGCATACAGGTACAGCAGGCGGTGAAAAAGGCGAATGGTATGCTGGCATTCATAGCAAGAGGATTGGAGTAGTCATAGTCATAGTCATAGTCATAGTCATAGTCATACTTTATTGATCCCAGGGGAAACTGGTTTTCGTTACAGTTGCACCTTAAATAATAAATAGTAATAGAACCATAAATAGTTAAATAGCAATATGTAAATTATGCCAGTAAGTTATGAAGTAAGTCCAGGACCAGCCTATTGGCTCAGGGTGTCTGACCCTCCAAGGGAGGAGTTGTAAAGTTTGATGGCCACAGGCAGGAATGACTTCCTATGACGCTCTGTGTTGCATCTCGGTGGAATGAGTCTCTGGCTGAATGTACTCCTGTGCCCACCCAGTACATTATGTAGTGGATGGGAGACAATGACCAAGATGGCATGCAACTTAGACAGCATCCTCTTTTCAGACCACCGTCAGACAGTCCAGTTCCATCCCCACAACATCACTGGCCTTACGAATGAGTTTGTTGATTCTGTTGGTGTCTGCTACCCTCAGCCTGCTGCCCCAGCACACAACAGCAAACATGATAGCACTGGCCACCACAGAATCGTAGAACATTCTCAGCATCGTCCGGCAGATGTTAAAGGACCTCAGTCTCCTCAGGAAATAGAGACGGCTCTGACCCTTCTTGTAGACAGCCTCAGTGTTCTTTGACCAGTCCAGTTTATTGTCAATTCGTATCCCCAGGGATTTGTAATCCTCCACCATGTCCACACTGATCTCCTGGATGGAAACAGGGGTCACTGGTACCTTAGTTCCCCTCAGGTCTACCACCAGCTCCTTAGTCTTTTTCACATTAAGCTGCAGATAATTCTGCTCACACCATGTGACAAAGTTTCCTACCGTAGCTCTGTACTCAGCCTCATCTCCCTTGCTGATGCATCCAACTATGGCAGAGTCATCCGAAAACTTCTGAAGATGACAAGACTCTGTGCAGTAGTTGAAGTCCGAGGTGTAAATGGTGAAGAGAAAGGGAGACAAGACAGTCCCCTGTGGAGCTCCAGTGCTGCTGATCACTGTCGGACACACAGTGTTGCAAGCACACGTACTGTGGTCTGCCAGTCAGGTAATCAAGAATCCATGATACCAGGGAAGCATCCGCCTGCATCGCTGTCAGCTTCTCCCCCAGCAGAGCAGGGCGGATGGTGTTGAATGCACTGGAGAAGTCAAAAAACATGACCCTCACAGTGCTTGCTGGCTTGTCCAGGTGGGCATAGACACGATTCAGCAAGTAGATGATGGCATCCTCAAATCGTAGTCGGGGCTGGTAGGCGAACTGGTGGGGATCTAAGTGTGGCCTGACCATAGGCCGGAGCAGCTCCAGAACAAAGCAGAGGACTGGAGCAGGAAGGTACTACTGCAGTTGTACAAGGCCTTGGTGAGACCAGACCTGGAGTATTGTGTGCAGTTTTGGTCCCCTAATCTGAGGAAAGACATTCTTGCCATAGAGGGAGTACAAAGAAGGTTCACCAGTTTGATTCCTGGGATGGCAGGACTTTATTATGATGAAAGACTGGATTGACTAGGCTTATACTCGCTGGAATTCAGAAGACTGAGGGGCGATCTTATTGAAACATATATAATTCTAACGGGATTGGTCAGGCTAGATGCAGGAAGATTGTTCCCGATGTTGGGGAAGTCCAGAACAAGGGGTCACAGTTTGAGGATAAAGGGGAAGCCTTTTAGGACCGAGATGAGGAAAAACTTCTTCACACAGAGAGTGGTGAATCTGTGGAATTCTCGGCCACAGGAAACAGTTGAGGCCAGTTCATTGGCTATTTCTAAGAGGGAGTTAGATATGGCCCTTGTGGCTAAAGGGATCGGGGGTATGGAGGGAAGGCAGGTACAGGGTTCCGAGTTGGATGATCAGCCATGATCATACTGAATGGTGGTGCAGGCTCGAAGGGCCGAATGGCCTACTCCTGCACCTATTTTCTATGTTTCTATGTTTAAGTGCTACACTTGCATCTACACCTCTATTGTGTTACTTTGAATTTACTGTGAATGCCCACATGAAAATGAATCCTGTGGTAGTATATATATACTTTGATAATAAATTTACTTTGAACATAATTTTCTTAAAAGTGAGAAAAGAAGCAGAAAGTTGGAAAGAGAGAATCCGAGAGATTAGCTGTTAAAGATATTGCTACAAACGGCCACAGAGTTATTACACCATGGAAACAGACCGTCCAGCCTTCAAGTAGAAAGAGCAAGAAAATTAGAGAGATCTGAAGAGCCTGCAATGGAACAACGGTAACTATGGGATTACAGGACCGGAGGGCATTGCAGCTGAGGAAGTAAAGTAAGTGGCTGGGCACAGCTTTGAATCTAAGGTTAAGGACTTTAAAATCAAAATGTATCTTAATCTAGAACTGTTGTGTAGGTCAGCAAGCACAAGGCTATTGAGAGAACAAGGTCTGGTACAGGATTCCACACTGGCAAGTGAATTCTGAATTAATTCTGAATTGTCTCAGGTTCCCAGAGAATGGAAAGAGCATGGCCAATGTGGAATATAGTCTGGAGGCAACAAAGCTGGAGGTGACAAAGGCACAGATCAGAAATTTGTGCCTCATCCATGAATGTTTTTCCAATATTCATTTTATATAAAAACCATTCTGTATTTAAAAAAAAAATCAGCCAGTGATTCAGTGAATAAAGGCAACCTGTACAGTGACAATGCCCTGTACAACCATTCAAGATGATGCCGTGTACAGCAGCTATGTTGCCAGCTCCGTTCCAAATCTATAGTATACTACTAATTTCTACAATTTTCTTAACACTTTCTGTTCAAGTAGCTGATAGTCACATCAGTTACGATAGACTGACCCTTCCTGAACATTGGAAAGACGGCATTGACCCATGATGTGCCGCCTTTCCTACACTGGGATCCCCTGCTTGCGCGATCCATGGGAGACTCATCTCTTACACCGCCACTACCTCGGAACAAGCACCAGAGGTGAGGGAGAAGGGCCGGCGTCCTGGTGAGTGTGAGGCGGTGTGCAAATCGGCCACTACTCCCTAACACACTCCTGGCTAACATTCAGTCCCTGGACAACAAGCTGTGTGAACTGAGTGTTCTGTCAGCGGGAAACAAAGGAATGTAATGTTTTGTGCTTTGTGGAGACCTGGCTGACAGAGGAGATACTGGATCATGCCATTGAGCTCTCTGGGTTCTCCCGTTTCTGGGTGGACAGGTCAAAAAACCTCTCTGGGGAAACTAAAGGAGGAGGGGTATGCTTCATGGATAACAACGCTTGGTGCGACCCGCAGAATGTGCATGCACTCAAATTCTGTTTTTCCCCAGACCTGGAATATCTGGTGCTGCTGTGCAGACCCTACTGACTGCCCAGGGAGTTCACGGCTGTTGTCATCACAGTGGTGTACATTCCACTGCAGGAGGAACTGTATGAGACCATCAACATTGTGAAGACTGCACACCCAGAGGCTGCATTCATCGTCGTCGGTGACGTTAATCGAGCGTTGCTGACAAAAGTCTCTCCTAAGTTTTGTCAGCACATCCAGGTGAGCACTTGTGGAGATAAGATACTTTGTCCACTATTACACTCCTTTCTGCAATGCTTACAAAGCTCTCCTTCGCCCAGCTTTTGGAAAATCAGATCACTCTTCAATTCTGCTTTTGCCAACGTACAGGCAGCAGCTGAAACAAGGAAACAAGAGGCGGCCATAGTTAAAATCGTCCACTGTTGGTCCGACCAATCGGTCTCCATGCTGCAGGACTGCTTCATTGACGTTGACTGAAATATCTTCCATGATGACCATAAGACACAAGATATAGAAGCAGAAGTAGGCCATTCAGCCCATCAAGTCTGCTCCATCATTCAATCATGGGCTGTTCCAATTCTTCAAGTCATCCCCCATCCCCTGCCTTCTCCCCATACTCTTTGATGCCCTGGCTATCAAGAGCCTATCTATCTCTGCCTTAAATGCAATCAATGACTTGGTTCATGGCAACAAATTCCACAGATTTACTACCCTCTGACTAAAATAATTTCTCTGTATCTCTGTTCTAAATGGACATCCTTCAGTCCTGAAGTCGTGCCCTCTTGTCCTAGACTCCCTTACCATGGGAAATAACTTTGCCATATCTAATCTGTTCAGGCCTTTTAACATTCGGAATGTTTCTATGAGATCCTCCCTCATTCTCCTGAACTCCAGGGAATACAGCCCAAGAGCTGCCAGATGTTCTCCATATGGTAACCCTTTCATTCTTGGAATCATTCTTGTGAATCTTCTCTGAACCCTCTCCAATGTCAGTATATCCTTTCTAAAATAAGGAGACCAAAACTGCACACAATACTCCAAGTGTGGTCTCATGAGTACCTTACAGAGCCTCAACATCACATCCTTGCTCTTATATTCTAACACTAGAAATGAATGCCAACATTGCATTTGCCTTCTTCACCACCGACTCAACCTGGAGGTTAACCTTTAGGGTATCCTGCACAAGGACTCCCAAGTCCTTTTGTAACTCTGCATTTTGAATTCTCTCCCCATCTAAATAATAGTCTGCCCGATCATTTGTTCCACCAAAGTGCATGACCATACACTTTCCAACATTGTATTTAATTTGCCACTTCTTCGCCCATTCCTCTAAACTATCTAAGTCTTTCTGCAGGCTCTGTTTCCTCAGCACTACCCGCTCCTCCACCTATCTTTGTATCATTGGCAAATTTAGTTACAAATCCATTAATCCCATAGTCCAAGTCATTGATATACATCGTAAAAAGCAGCAGTTCCAACACCAGCCCCTGGAACTCCACTGGTAACCAGCAGCCAGCCAGAATAGGATCCTTTTATTCCCACTCTCTGTTTTTTTGCTGAGCAGCCAATGCTCCACCCACGGTAGTAACTCCCCTGTAATTCCACTGGGTCCTATCTTGTTAAGCAGCCTCATGTGAGGCACCTTGTCAAAGGCCTTCTGAAAATCCAAGTACACCACATCAACTGCAACTCCTTTGTCTACCCTGCTTGTAATTTCCTCAAAAAATTGCAGTAGGTTAGTCGGGCAGGATTCTCCTTTCAAGAAACCATGCTGGCTTTGGCCCATCTTGTCATGCGCCTCGAGGTACTCCATAATCTCAACCCTAACAATCGATTCCAGCAACTTCCCAACCACTGATGTCAGGCTAACAGGTCTATAGTTTCCTTTCTGATGCCTCCCACCCTTCTTAAATAGCAGAGTAAAATTTGCAATTTTGCAACCATCCAGTACAATGCCAGAATCTCTCCAGCTACTTCCTTCAGAACCGGAGGGTGCATTCCATCAGGTCCAGGAGGTTTATCCACCCTCGGACCATTAAACCTCCTGAGCACCTTCTCAATCGTAATTTTCACTGCACAAGCTTCACTACCCTGACACTTACGAGGGTAGTCTTATATTCACCCACGACTCTCTTTTAACTGAGCATCTGGGGGACAGTGACCACCGCTCCCTGGCCTTTAGCATTATCATGGAAAAGGATAGAAACAGAGAGGACAGAAAAATTTTTAATTGGGAAGGGCAAATTATGAGGCTGTTAGGCTAGAACTTGCGGGTGTGAATTGGGATAATGTTTTTGCAGGGAAATGTACTATGGACATGTGGTCGATGTTTAGAGATCTCTATCAGGATGTTAGGGATAAATTTGTCCCGGTGAGGAAGATAAAGAATGGTAGGGTGAAGGAACCATGTGTGACAAGTGAGGTGGAAAATCCAGTCGGGGGAAGAAGGCAGCATACATGAGGTTTAGGAAGCAAGATCAGATGGGTCTATTGAGGAATATACGGAAGCAAGAAAGGAGTTTAAGAAGCGGCTGAGAAGAGCAAGAAGGAGGCATGAGAAGGCTTTGGTGAGTAGGGTAAAGGAAAACCCCAAGGCATTCTTCAGTTATGTGAAGAAAAAAAGGATGACAGGAGTGAAGGTAGGACTGATTAGAGATAAAGGTGGGAAGATGTGCCTGGAGGCTGTGGAAGTGAGTGAGGTCCTCAATGAATACTTATCTTTGGTATTCACCAATGAGAGGGAACTTGATGACGGTGAGGACAATATGAGTGAGGTTGATGTTCTGGAGCATGTTGATATTAAGGGAGAGGAGGTGTTGGAGTTGTTAAAATACATTAGGACGGATAAGTCCCCAGGGCCTGACGGAATATTCCCTAGGCTGCTCCACGAAGCGAGGGAAGAGATTGCTGAGCCTCTGGCTAGGATCTTTATGTCCTTTTTTTCCACGGGAATGGTACTGGAGGACTGGAGGGAGGCGAATGTTGTCCCCTTGTTCAAAAAAGGTACTAGGGATTGTCCAGGTAATTATACACCAGTGAGCCTTACGTCTGTGGTGGGAAAGCTGTTGGAAAAAATTCTTAGAGATAGGATCTATGGGCATTTCGAGATTCATGGTCTGATCATGGACAGTCAGCATGGCTTTGTGAAGAGCAGATCGTGTCTAACAGGCCTGATAGAGTTCTTTGAGGAGGTGACCAGGCATATAGATGACGGTAGTGCAGTGGATGTGAATTATATGGATTATAGTAAGGCATTTGACAAGGTTCCACACGGTAGGCTTATTCAGAAAGTCAGAAGGCACGGGGTCCAGGGAAGTTTGGCCAGGTGGATTCAGAATTGGCTTGCTTGCAGAAGGCAGAGGGTCGTGGTGGAGGGAGTACATTCAGATTGGAAAATTGTGATTAATGGTGTCCCACAAGGATCTGTTCTGGGACCTCTACTTTTCGTGATTTTTATTAACAACCTGGATGTGGGGGTAGAAGGGTGGGTTGGCAAGTCTGCAGATAACACAAAGGTTGGTGGTGTTGTAGATAGTGTAGAGGATTGTCGAAGATTGCAGAGAGGCATTGATAGGATGCAGAAGTGGGCTGAGAAGTGGCAGATGGAGTTCGACCCAGAGAAGTGTGAGGTGGTACACTTTGGAAGGACAAACTCCAAGGCAGAGTACAAAGTAAATGGCAGGATACTTGGTAGTGTGGAGGTGCAGAGGGATCTGGGGGTACATGTCCACAGATCCCTGAAAGTTGCCTCACAGGTGGATAGGGTAGTTAAGAAAGCTTATGGGGTGTTAGCTTTCATAAGTCGAGGGATAGAGTTTAAGAGTCGCAAGGTAACGA
Source organism: Mobula hypostoma (assembly GCF_963921235.1). Taxonomy (NCBI): domain Eukaryota; kingdom Metazoa; phylum Chordata; class Chondrichthyes; order Myliobatiformes; family Myliobatidae; genus Mobula; species Mobula hypostoma. Next base: position 3,132,718 of record NC_086110.1, read on the forward strand.
TGCAGCACTATAAAACTCTGGTTAGGCCACACTTGGAGTACTGTGTCCAGTTCTGGTCACCTCACTATAGGAAGGATGTGGAAGCATTGGAAAGGGTTCAGAGGAGATTTACCAGGATGCTGCCTGGTTTAAAGAGTATACATTATGATCAGAGATTAAGGGAGCTAGGGCTTTACTCTTTGGAGAGAAGGAGGATGAGAGGAGCATGATAGAAGTGTACAAGATAATAAGAGGAATAGATAGAATGGATAGCCAGTGCCTCTTCCCCAGGGCACCACTGCTCAATACAAGAGGACATGGCTGTAAGGTAACGGGTGGGAAGTTCAAGGGGGATATTAGAGGAAGGTTGTTTACTCAGAGAGTGGTTGGTGTGTGGAATGCACTGCCTGAGTCAGTGGCGGAGGCAGATACACTAGTGAAGTTTAAGAGACTACTAGACAGGTATATGGAGGAATTTAAGGTGGGGGGTCATATGGGAGATAGGGTTTGAGGATCGGCACAACATAGTGGGCCGAAGGGCCTGTACTGTGCTGTACTGTTCTATGTTCTATGTACTCTTTATATGCTTAAAAATTCTTTCAGTATCTTTTTTGATATTCGTCACCAGCTTCCTTTCATAATTCATCTATTTCTTCCTAACGACCTTCTTAGTTTCCTTCTGCAAGTTTTTACAAGATTCCCAATCCACTATCTTCCCACTTGTTTTGGCTTCCTTGTATGCCCTCTCTTTTGCTTTTACGTTGGCTCTGACTTCACTTGTCAGCCACAGTAGTGACCTTCTTCCATTTGAAAAAATCTTCTTATTTGGAACATACCTATCTTGCACTTCCCTCATTTTTCGCAGAAACTCGTGCCATTGATGCTCTGCTGTCCTTCCTGCTAGTCTCTTTCCAGTCAACCTTGTCCAGTTCCCTTCTAATGATATTGTGATTTCCTTTATTCCACTCAAATACTGATACATTGGAATTTAGTTTCCTCTTCTGAAATTTCAGTGAACTCAATCATATTGTGATCACTGTTCCCTAAGGGTTCCTTAACCTTAAGCTCTCTTATCACCTCCGGATTATTGCACAACACCCAATCCAACACAGCCGATCTCCTAGTGGGCTCAATAACAAACTGTTCTAAAAAGCCATCCCTTAGACATTCTACAAATTCTCTCTCTTGAGGTCCAGCACTGGCTTGGTTTTCCCAATTCACTTTCATGTTAAAAGCCCCAACGATTATCATGACATTGCCCTTCTGACATGCCTTTTCTATCTCCTGCTGTAATTTGCAATCCACATCCTAACTGCTGTTTGGACGCCTGTGTACAACTGCCATTAGGGTCCTTTTACCCTGGCCATTTCTTACCTCAATCCATAGAGTCTCTACACCTTTCAATCCTATGTCATCCCTTTCTAATAACTTAGTATTATTTCTTATACATAGGGCCACACCAACCCATCTGCCTACTAACCTATCTTTCTGATACATTGTACATCCTTGGACATTCAGCTCCCAATGGCAGCCATCCTTTAGCTAAGTTTCAGAGATGGCCACAACGTCATACTTGCCAATCTGTCGCTTAATTTCAAGATCGTCCATTTTATTTCTTATGCTGCGTGCATTCAAAAATAGCACTTTCAGTCCAGTATGTGTTGCTTTCTGTTTTAACTGCACCCCACCTCTATTGCCCTGTAACGCATCCCACTGGGTGTGATTATGCCTCATCGCCTGCCTGTCCTTTCTATCATTGCTGTTCCATGCTATCTTTGATTTATTTCTGTTTTCCCCTTCCTCAGCCCTATTACTCCAGTTCCCATCCCCCTGCCAAATTAGTTTAAATTTTCACAAACAGCTCTATTAAACCTGCCTCCTGGGATATTGGACCCCTTTGGGTTCAGGTATAACTCATCCTTTTTTGTACAGGTCGTACCTCTCCCAGAAAAGGCCCTAGTGATCCAGGAACCCAAAGCTCTGGCCCCTACACCGGTCTCTCAGTGACACATTCATACACCTGATCATGCTATTCTTCCACTCGTTAGCACGTGGCACAGGCAGCAATCCTGAAATTACTACCCTGGAGATCCCGATTTTCAGCTTCCTACCCAACTCTCTGAATTCTTTCTTCAGGAACTCCTTCCTTTTTCTAACTATTTCATTGGTACCACCATGTACCAAGACTTCTGGCTGTCCACCCTCTCCCTTCAGAATACTCCGCACCCGATCCGAGACGTCCTGTACCCTGGGACCTGGGAGGCAACACACCATGCAGGTATCTCTATCAGGCCTTCAGAACCTCCTGTCTGTTGGCCTCACTATTGAATCGCCTGCGACTACCACATTCCTCATCTTCTTCTCGCCCTTCTGTACCACAGAACCAGGCTCAGGGCCAGAGACCCAATTGTTGTGATCGTCCTCTATCAGATCAGCCCCCTCAACAACATCCAAAACGAGATAATGATAACAATTACTGAGGGGGATTGCTCTATCTGAGCTCTTCCCATCCCATCCCTGACAGTAACCCACTTGTCTAACTCCTGCAGCCTCAGGGTGACTATCTCCTTGTAGCTCCTATCTACCTCCAGTCTCAACCTCTGAGCTCACGGATGGAGTCACGTGCTTCATCCAGAAGTGCATCGATGACGTTGCCCCCCGGAGGGTGGTCAGGGTCTTCCCGAACCAGAAACCCTGGATCAATAGTTCCGTGTGAGCAGCACTTACAGTGCAACATAGAGCTTACATTGCCGGCAATCAGCTAGAGCTCAAGAAAAGCAGCTACAATCTGTGCAAAGCTATCAAGGCTACGAAACAACAATACAGGGACAAGATTGAGTCAAGATGCACAACGAATAGCACACGTGACTTGTGGTGAGGGTTGCATACCATCGCAGACCTCAAATCCAAACATGTGATGCCGCCAACATGGCAGCCTCTCTCTCAGATGAGCTCAATCACTATTACGCTCAGTTTGATGTCGCTAACTCTGAGCCTCTGAGGAAAGCCACCACTACAACCTGCAACCTGGTCATCTCTGAGGCTGAGGAACACAGATGTTTCCAACGAGTGGACAGTCGCAAGGCTGTGGCACTGGATGGCATCCCAGGGCAAGTACTCAGGATGTGTGCAGCACAGCTAGCAGGTGTGTTGACAGACATTTTAAATCTCTCCCTCTCTCAGTGTAGAGTGCCCTCCTGCTTCAAATTATCCACCATTGTCCCTGTACCAAAAAAAACCAAGGTAACACGCCTGTCGCACTCACCTCAATAATAAGCAGATGCTTTGAGAGGCTGGTCAAGGATTACATCTGCAGCTTGCTACCACATAAACTAGACTCCCTACAATTCGCTTACTGACACAACCGATCAACAGATGATGCAATAACCACTGCTCTACATACCGTCCTTACTCATCTGGAGAAGAAGGATGCTTATGGAAGAATCTTGCCTTGGACTACAGTTGAGCATTCAACAGCATAATTCCATCCAGGCTCGACAAGAAGCTCAGAGACCTCGGATTTGACCCTGTCTTGTGCAGCTGGAAATTGGACTTCCTGTCAGATCACCGGCAGAGGTAAGAGTGGGCTCCCTCACCTCCACCCCTCTGACTCTCAGTACAGGAGCCCACCAGGGTTGTGTACGAAGCCCCCTCCTTTACTCCCTGTATATCCATGACTGTGTCACCACCCACAGCTCTAATCTGCTAATTAAATTTGCCGACGACACGACATTGATTGGCCTTATCTCAAACAGTATCGAGGTGGCCTACAGGGAAGAAGTCATCTCTCTGACACAGTGGTGTCAAGAAAACAACCTCTCCCTCAATGTCGCAAAAACAAAGGAGCTGGTTGTGGATTACAGGAGGAATGGAGATGGGCTAACCCCTATTAACATCAATGGATCTGGGGTTGAGAGGGTAAAAAGGTTTAAGTTCCTCAGCATCCACATCACCTAGGACCTCACGTGGTCTGTACACACCAGCTGTGTGGTGAAAATAGCACAACGACGCCTCTTTCACCTCAGATGGTTGAGGAACTTTGGTACGGGCCCCCAAATCCTAAGAACCTTCTACAGGGGCACAATTGGGAGCGTCTTGATTGGCTGCATTATTGCCTGGTATGGGAACTGTACCTCCCTTAATCGCAGGATTCTGCAGAGAGTGGTGCGGACAGCCCAGTGCATCTGTAGTTGTGAACCTCCCATGATTCAGGACATTTACAAAGACAGATGTGTAAAAAGGGCCCATATGATCATTGGGGACCCGTGTCACCCCAGCCACAATCTATTCCAGCTGCTACCATCTGGGAAATGGTACCACAGCATAAAAGCCAGGACCAACAGGCTCCAGGACAGCTTCTTCCACCAGGCCATCAGACTGATTAACTCACGTTGATTTGAGTGTATTTCTATATTAAATTGACTGGTCTATTTATTATAAATTATTATAAATTACTGTGAGTGCAAATTGCACATTTAGACGGAGATGTAACAAAGATTTTTACTCCTCATGTATGTGAAGGATGTAAGAAATAAAGTCAATCCAATTCAAGACTGAACAATGTTAGTGAGTGAATGGAGCAGGTCCCTGTGGCAATCAGCCAGACAGAGCAGGACATTTGGAATTAGCTGAAGTGAATTCAGTTTTGAACCTTGTACAGTGAAGTGAACTGAGTTAGAATCTTGGATGAAAGAGCAAAAGATCAGTCACAAGCACATGAAATATGAATCATGAAGAAGTTTCTATTCAACCAACATACACAAAAAACTGGAGGAAATCAACAGGCCAGGCAACATCTATGGAAAAAAGTATAGTCGACATTTCAGGTCCTGCCAAAGGGTTTCGGCCCGAAAAGTCAACTGTACTTTTTTCCATAGATGCTTTCTGGTCTGCTGAGTTCCTCCAGCAATTTGTGTGTGTTGCTCGGATTTCCAGCATCTGTAGATTTTCTCTTGTTTGTGAAGAAGTTTCTATTCATAGCTTTGAATATGTATTTATTCAATTGTGGGGTTATGGGATTAGAATTTCATTAGCAATACCAGTGATTGCTTTCCATTCAGAACTGCAATAGATAAGGAGGCGATGAGTTTCTCTTTGGGCTGGTATAGTCCTTTTGGTGAGTGTATTCCTACAATCAGTAGGAAACTCCAAAGTATAGATTTAGTAGTCATGAAGGATGGTGTTGGTGATGCTCCCAAGCATGGGCTGCCGTTGTGCTTCGTGATGATGAGTGTTGTAAAAGCAGCCTTGGACTGTTGCTTGGTTACTTTATGGAAATGCACTTCAAATTTATTCACTTGCTCCTGGATGAGTGACTTTGCTACGTTTGGATCCAGTATGACTCAATGCTACATGCTGTGAAGTCCAACCAATTTTACTCTCAAAGCAGATGTTTAGAATGGTTTACAAGTCATCTGACAGAGCAGTTACATACCAGTTACACCTGAATGACAATCTAATACTCCAACACCATTTCTTGATTCTGATAAGTATTTAAATTCAATCATTAAGTAAATTCAATTCCATACTTTTATCTTTTTTGAAGATAAATGAAATCTTACCCTGGATTATAACTCTGGGCTTCCAATTTCAATGTTACAAGCAACCCAATATAGCCTCCCCACAAATTTAGCACTATGGTTGTTACTACTGGTCACAAATAACTGAGCTAAGTGTTATGATACGGACCCAACGGTGACAGCTTCCAGGGTTTAGACAGTCTGACTCTCTGGAATATGGATAGCTGGCATGGCCCCCTTAAAGATTCAGATCAGCCCCACTAACTGGTGGTGATGTTTTGGTGCCAGGATTTTAATATTTAAAGAGCACCTGAACAAAGGTTTGGTGTTCAATTGTCAGCCCTACTTTTGAGTTTCATCTCGTGTCTAGTTTGGAACTCTGCTTTCGTTTCAGTCCCATATCATGTTTCGATTCTAGTCTCGGATACTTCAGCACTTGAGTCCTAACCAGCCTCGCCTAGGTCTCTTGTCACAGTATGATTGAGCCTAACATGCACTCAGCAGGGTATCAGAGCCTCTCATCAGCTGTGGAAAGCAACAGTGAGAAAACTTCAAGACAGAGCCAGGAGATACACGACCCTCAGATCGCCATGCACCAACTGTTGTTAGGAGGAAGCCAGAATCGCTCTGGTGAGGCTGTCAGTCCCTCTGTGGAGTAAGTCTATCTTCTGACCCCAGATAAATTCAGCATTGACCAGGGTTCTTGCCACATCTTTCTCAATCAGTGCTCATTGGTGTTTGAAATCCAGCCATCTGGTTCCCTATGGAGTGCGGAAAGGAGGCCTTCATGATCTCTTTCCTGACCAGGAGAGCCTTGGCCTGGGTCACCGTGCATTGGGAATGGAGGTCAGAGATCTGTTCTGATTCAGAAGAATTCAATGAATGCCATAAAGAGAGTATTCCATCATCCCACTGGAGGTAACAGAGCCTCGGACAGTCTGATGAAGATGTGTTAGGATAGTCGGTCAACAGCCAACTATGCTAGTGAGGTTCGGACTTTGGCCGAGAAGTGTGGCTGGAGCGAGGAGGCCTTGACTGCTCTGTACCACTATGGACTCCAAGGTGAAGTAAAGAATGTCTTTGCCTTGGAAGAACCGGCAGAGGACTTAGAGGCTTGATTGATCAGTCCACCTGCCTGATCGTCACCTGGCAGTGCGAAAGTGGGACTATCTCGGGTGGTCGAAGAGGAGTAGTCTAAGCCTGGCCTCAATTCACAGTTCCAGTTCCTGACCTCAGATATTAACCAGCCCATCTCCTGCACAAAATTCTCAGGTGCTAATTTTCTCAAAGTCCATGGAGGAGCACATCGTTCATGTCAGAGATATCTTAAAGAGGCTTCTAGATCATGGACGTAACGTCAAGCTGGATAAATCCAAATTTCACGTAACCATCATTTCATTTTTGGGTTATATCATCTCTAATGACAGTCTCAAAATGGACCTAGTAAGACAGTCTCTGACTGGCCACAACTATCCAATGTGAAATAAGTCCAACCATTCCTGGGATTTGCCAACTTTTACAGAAAGTACATCAGGAACTTCAACTCAGTAGCAGCTACACTGACAGCACTAATGAAGAGATCCATGGGCTCTTTTGCTTGGACTGTTGCAGAACTCAAACACCAGTTCATGACAGCTACTGTTTTGGTTTCACCTAACCAAGACCCTCCCTCATTGTAGAGGTGGATGCCTCGGAAGTCAGAGTGCGTGCAGTGTTGTCTCAACGGACGCCTTCAGACAATAAACTGCACCCGTATGCATTCTTCTACAGGTGGCTATCCTTGGCAGAGGTGAACTATGATATCGGAAAGAGAGAGCTGTTTGCAGTCAAGTTGGCATTGAAGGAATGGCATCATTGGCTTGAGGGGGCTAAGAACCCTTCTATTGTATGTACAGACCACAAAAACCTGCTTTATATTTAATAGGCCAAAAGACTGAATTCCAGGCAGGCCAGGTGGTCTCTTTTCTTTAACCAGTTCAATTTTGTTTTGACCTATCGACCAAGATCAAAGAGTCAAAACTCAGATGCCTTGTTTCATCAGTTAGACAAACCCGAAAGAGAGAAGCAGCCTACCACCATTTTGCCCCAAGCTAAGGTGATAGCACCAATTTGTTGGGGAATTGACACATTTGTTCACTAAGGCCAGGCGTAAGGAGATATTCCCAAGGTCAATCTGTTCATCCCAAGTTCTGTCAAGTTTAAGTTACTTCAAAGGGGATACACATCTAGAATGACCCTGTACTCAATAAGAGAAGATACTGGAATGGCTAAGGAGGTCTGACAATACCTGCAACGGAGTCTGCCTGGAACAAGAAGCCCCACACCCAACATCAAAGGCTCCTTCACCCTCTACCTGTTCCGGACAGTCCATGGGCACATTTCTCCATGGATTTTGTCATAGGTCTTAAGTCATCATGGTAATAGTAGATTGTTTTTCAAAAGCTTGCAAATTGATTGTGTTGGACAAACTACCATCAGTAGCAAAGACGGCTGAGGTTACCCTGCATCTTCTTCAGGATCCATGGATTTCCGGTAGACAGTGTGTCGGATTGGGGTCCACAATCCGCATCACGTTTTTGGACGACGTTCTGTACGCTGATTAGGGCGAGAGCGAGTCTTTCCTCTTGGTTTCCTCCCGCAGTCCTATGGCTGGATAGAGTGGGTTAACCAGGATATGGAACGAACCTTGAGATGCCTGGTCACAGACACACGATGAATAGTGCACCCATTTGATGTGGGCAGAAGTCACCTACAAAACTACAGTATTTTGCACATGGGGTGTCCCCATCTGAATGCCAATTTGGGCATTCTCCACTACTCTACTCTGAGCAGCAGGCCGTGGCTGGGGTTCCTACGGCTAAAGATCTAGTCCAACACTGCAAGGAAACATGGGAGAAACAAGGGAGATTTTGTTGACCTCTGTCCAGAAGGCTGGAATGAAACTTAACCACAAGAGAAGACAAGGACTAGCTTTGCAGCCTGGGCAACAGGTCTGGCTGTCTACTCAGAATAGTCTCTCCAGGTGGAGTCTGCGAAGTTACACCCAAGTTCATTGGACCCTCGAGGTTCTCAAGAAAGTAAACCCGGTGGCTTTCATATTGCAGCTCCCCAAGATCCTCAATATCAAAAAACAGGAATTCTGCAGATGCTGGAAATTCAAGCAACATACATCAAAGTTGCTGGTGAACGCAGCAGGCCAAGCAGCATCTATAGGAAGAGGTGCAGTCGACGTTTCAGGCCGAGACCCTTCGTCAGGACTAACTGAAGGAAGAGTGAGTAAGGGATTTGAAAGTTGGAGGGGGAGGGGGAGATGCAAAATGATAGGAGAAGACAGGAGGGGAGGGATGGAGCCGAGAGCTGGACAGGTGATAGGCAAAAGGGGATATGAGAGGATCATGGGACAGGAGGTCCAGGAAGAAAGACAAGGGGGGGGGGTTGACCCAGAGGATGGGCAAGAGGTATATTCAGAGGGACAGAGGGAGAAAAAGGAGAGTGAGAGAAAGAATGTGTGCATTAAAATGAGTAACAGATGGGGTACGAGGGGGAGGTGGGGCCTTAGCGGAAGTTAGAGAAGTCGATGTTCATGCCATCAGGTTGGAGGCTACCCAGACGGAATATAAGGTGTTGTTCCTCCAACCTGAGTGTGGCTTCATCTCCACAGTAGAGGAGGCCATGGACGGACATGTCAGAATGGGAATGGGATGTGGAATTAAAATGTGTGTCCACTGGGAGATCCTGTAGGCACCAGTACTTTAGCCCCACTACCATCAGCCCTGTTGCCACCCAGATATGGCAATGGGAAGCAGGTCTTCACCATAAAAACAATTCTGGATTCACAAACTATTCAGGGTATTCAACAGTTCCCATGGACAAGGAAGGATTTGGACCTGAGGAATAGCGCTGGGTTCCTGAAAGGGACATCTTGGACCCGTCTCCCATTCATGACTATAATCATCACCTCTCCTAGCAGCCAGGCCCATCAGCGGGCGGCCACAGGGGAGGGGGTCCTCTTATGCTATGTACCTGACTGAGCCAGTTTCCAGAGGTTAGACGCTCAAACTCTCTGGAATATGGATAGCTAGCACAACCTGTTTAAGGAGTCAGGCACATCCCACTAATTGGCAGCCATTGTTTGGTGCCAGGATTTTAATATTTAAAGAGCACCTGACTGAGGTTTGGTGCTCAATCTTCAGCTCTATTTTGATTCTTGTATAGCGTCTAGTTAGAAACCCTATTTTCATCTCTGTCTCGTATTGTGCCACTATTCTAGTCTCGGGCAGTTGGGCTCCAACCATCCTCAGTTAGGTCTCTCAGCACAGTAAGGAAGAAAAAATTAAATCCAAACGGATTTCAAACTTTGCTCAAATGGTGGCATTTGTACTTCAAAATGAACAGTTTTGCGACCTTGCACAGTTGATGAACACTGGGGGAACCTTTCTTGCATCTAGTGCGGACTGTGAGTGAGGTCTTAGCCTAATGAATCAACTCCAAAACAAGCTGAGAAACCATTTAGGTGAATGTCGTTTGGATATGTTAATGAGAATCAAAAGCTATCAATTGGATGGAAGTTCTATTAGTCTAGATAGTTTACAAAGAATGGGTAAATGCCAAAGACAGCAGAGAGAAAAAAATAACTGAGTGACTTAAATATGTATGTTATTTTGTTATTCTGTGCAGTTTTATGTTAAATATTTTGTAAACCTACATAAACTGTGCTATGTGTGCATTTAGTGTGCACATACTTTTGTCACAGGAAAAAAATTTGCACAACATAAGATTTTTGCGCACACTGACTACTAAAAATTAGAGAGAACATTGATCACAGTATGTTGGTAGTCATTTTGATACACTGGCAAAGATGGAAGCTTGAGGGAAAAGTGGCATAAGATGCCAATAATTGTTCCAGATAATGACAAATACAAGGATTTCGAGAGGTGCATTTGGAAATATCATATTAGTGTAGCTAGTACAGTTTACGGATGACGTGACTCAGGTCCCCAATGATCCTTCGGGCCTTTTTTATGCACCTGTCACTGTAAGGGTCCTGAATAGTGTGAGGTTCACATCCACAGACACGCTGGGCTGTCCGCACCACTCTCTGCAGAGTCCTGCGATTGAGGAAGGTACAGTTCCCATACCAGGCAGTGATGGAGCCAGTCAGGATGCTCCCAATTGTGCCCCTGTAGAAAGTCCTGAGGATTTGGGGACTCATGCTGAATTTCTTCAACCATCTGAGGTGAAAGAGGCACTGTTGTATGTTCTTCATCACACAGCCGGTGTGTACAGAGCACATGAGGTCCTCAGTGATGTATATACCGAGGAACTTAACCCTCTCAACCTCAGATCCATTGATGTCAATAGTGGTGAGCCTGTCTCAGATCCTCCTGCAGTCCACAACCAGCTCCTTTGTTTTTGCAACATTGAGGGAGAGGTTGTTTTCTTGACACCACTGGGTCAGGGTGATGACTTCTCTATAGGCTGCCTCATATTATTTGAGATTAGGCCAATCAATGTAGTACCGTCAGCAAATTTAATTAGCAGATTGGAGCTGTGGGTTGCAACACTGTCATGGGTGCACAGGGAGTAAAGGAGGGGGCTTAGGACACAGCCTTGAAGGGGCTCCTGTGTTGAGGGTCAGAGGGGCAGAGATGAGGGAGCTCACTCTTACCACCTGCTGGTGATCTGACTGGAAGTCCAGGACCCAGCTGCACAAGGCAGGGTGAAGGCCAAGATCACTGAGCTTCTTGTCAAGCCTGGAGGAAATTAAAGTGTTGAATGCTGAACTGCATTCCAAAAACAGCATTCTCACGTAAGCATCCCTCTTCTCCAGGCGTGTAAGGACAGTGTGTAGAGCTGTGGCTATTGCGTCATCTGTCAGTCGGTTGTGTCAGTAGGCAAATTGTGGAGGGCCCAGTGTAGGTGGTAGCATGCTGCAGATACAGATTTTCTAATTAGACTGACTAAACCTTTGTTAATTACCTTCTTTAGAATAGAAGAAGAAGAACAGTTGATTTCAGAGACAGTAAAGAGTAAATGTCAGCAGAGATTATGAAGTCAGGGTGTTAAGATTGTCATGCTCTGCTGAATCTGTGTGAATATCATCTATGAAACATAATCCATGAGGGATATAAAGAGATACGGTGTAGCTTGACTGGGTAACCTCGGCTTGATTGTTAAGTAAAGGGCAGCTTGACAGGTGAATGGCATCTGTTGCTTTTACATTTTATGTAAGATGTGCATCGTAATATTAATTTGGGCCTCCTCAACCGGAAGCTTTTTAAATAATGCAAGTATTATATTAATTTATCTTTTCATGAATAAAATCTCTATATAAGTGTAGATGCCAGTGTCACAATGGGGTGGCGTTGGGAAATGGACCCAAATGCAAGACCCAGGCACTGAAGTACTAGGAACAGGACAAGGATGCAAGACCTGTGCTAGGACATGGACAAGAAACAAGGAAACTGGACAAGGAACTTTGAACTAGGAGCCTGGGCTTGAACCCCGAGCCAGAGCCTGGACAAGGACCCAGAACCTGGGTCTTGCTTTGGGCTCAGGCCGCAGAACCAAGCAAGGACATGACATGACTGCAGGGCTGGAGGCTGGGGTCTCGGGGCTCGAGGCTTGGGGAAAGGCTTGGGGTCTCGGGGCTCGAGGCTCAGGGATAGGCTTGGGCTCGAGCCTCGAGGCTTGGGGACAGGCTCAGGGTCTCGGGTCTCGGGGCTCGGAGACAGGCTCGGGGTCTCGGGTCTCGGGGCTCGGAGACAGGCTTGGGGTCTTGGGTCCTGGGTCTAGGGAACTTCGGGGCTTGGGTATGGACTCCGAGCCAGAGACTGGGCAAGGACCCAGAAAGTGGGACTTGACTCGGGCTCAGACTCCAGAACTAGGCGAGGACAAGATGAGACTACAGGACTGGACATGGCTTGGGTGAGGAACTCCTGGGTAGGGCAAGACACAAGGACAGATAAAGGCACATGGACAAGACTCGGATAGGGCTAGACTAGGCATGGACTGGACGAGTGCCTTCAGGAGCTCGGAACCTTGGACTAGAAGAGATGGGAGCACGGAGCCTTGGACGAGAAGAGACGGGAGCATAGAACACAGAGCCAGGACCCCTCCTTGGGAACAGGACATAGTTCCAGGACTCATACACAGAATGCTGAACATGAAGAGACGGATCCCAACACAAGGTGGCGGCAAACGGCCAGACCCATCTAGTGAAGGCATGGACACAGAGACAGATCCCAACACTAGGTAGCGGCAAACAGCCGGACCTACCTAGCGAAGGCGTGGACACAGAAAGACAATTCCACACAACGAAAGACAGTTCCTTATCTTGACCTAACAAGGCTCCGGTCTTGCTCCGGCAGTAAAACTTCAGCGATACAGGAGGGGTATCCAGGCTAGGTAAGCAGGCAGAGGGTCAGGCGAGGTATCCAGGCAGAGAGCCAGGTGAGGGGGGGAAAAGACAGGGAGGGAAACAGGACAGTCCGGCAGGGAATCCCTGGTTTGCAGAGGTATTTATGTCTCAGCCCCAAAACGAGAAACATGTGCCCACAACAGAAACTGGGGAAAACCAGAAACCTCGGAACGGACTTCACGGACCGGACCATGACAGCCAGTGATTTATGGAAAATGAACTTTTCACCATACAAGAAAGACTTCAATCTTAAAACAACATTTCTCTTTGCATTCAATCATTCAATCATTCTGTCAAGGGTTTGTTTTTTTGTGTTATTTTATGAAATGCTTTCAGAATGCACAAATTTAAATGCTGTAGATCCTGCAGGGCCAGTGTCATTAGAGTCTACAGATAACTGATATAAATGCAGGTAACAGACAGTAAGTATATCAGGACAATAACTCAAGGACGTTAATAAAACATGTCATAAATTCCTGACTGAAATAAAGGATGATCAGAATACGCTTAAAGAAAGCAGCAGGTAACAATCCGATTGTGAAATAACCACTATTCATGGATACAATGGAAAATGGAAACTGTACGCACCTGTGGGTATTTGGGAGAATTTTATGGAAAAGAAGTAGAAGTTATTAACACTAGTATTAGAGTCTGAACATTGGCCACACTCAGATATATTCTATCTGTAAGACAGAAGTCACTCAGCAACATTGCTCAAGTACATCTTTTCAAAAATCCAGGTTGCATCGATGGTGGACGATGTGCTCTCGGGAACTGTCTTTCACAACAACCTGGACCTGCTTTCTTTGCTTCTTTACTAAAATATCTGACCACAAAGCACTGAATTTCTTAGGGAACAGGATACTTCTGCATCTGAAATTATGCAGCTGCTGTTTTCATTTGATGTAACAGCCATAATTCCTGTGGTCTAAAACCAGCCTTTTCTGTACACAGCATGAAAGCCACCAGTTCAAGGTTGTATGGTCTTTCACAATTGGCTCTATCGGACACTGGTTAAACACATATCATTATTATTACAATGAGGAACAGAAGTATGCCACCTTATTCTTTGAGCCTGTTCCCCCATTCAGCAAGGTCATGGCTGGTTATATATCATAGCTCCATTTTTCTGATCTGTCCACTACTGTCCAGATATTTATTAATTTCTTATTTTCATTTAACTCAAATGTACAGTAAAAAGAATTCCAAAAGATGCATCACCTTTCAGGTAAAGAAATTCGTCCTCATCCCAGCCCAACAAGGCTTACCCTCATTATGACACTATAACCTTACATGAGATGGCATACAGAGAGGAGATAGAGTGGCTTATAGAATAAAGCAAGCACAACAACTTGAGTCTCAACACAGACAAAACTAAAGAGGTGATTGTGGACTTAAGGAAGCTGTAGGCTGACCGTTCCTCACATGCTCCTCCGAGGAGAGAGTTAGCAGCACTAAGTTTCACCTGGTCCCTGAACATCACCGTGGTAGTCAAGAAAGCACAGCAACATTTCCACCTCCCTCGGAGGGTGGGGCGAGTGAGGTTACCCCGGCCCCCACCCCAATCTGAACAATTTTAACACAACCTCAATCGAGAGTCTCCTCAGCAGCTGTATCACCATCTGGTACAGGAATAGTAAAGCACCTGACCACAAGAACCTCAACAATTGCTAGGACTGCTGAGAGGATAATTGGGGTCCTTCTTCCACCCACATGAGATATTCATTAGGAGTACTGCATACACAGGACAGTTAGCATTGTCAAAAATCCCTCCCATCTGTACCACAATCTCTTTGATCCCTACCATCAGGCAGGAGGTAACATAGCATTAGGACAGAACTGTTAGGATGGGAAACAGCTTCTACCCCAGACCAAGACTACTGAACTGAACTCCCTGCCACCTCCCAAGTTTAATAACATATGAATCAACAGTAGCATTATACTGTTTAACTTGTGTCATAAATACACCTTATGCTAATTGCCAACTTCTGGAATATATTTTATTATTTGCTAATTTATTTGTGATAATATTACTTTGTGTCATCTGCGAGTTATATGTACTGTGTTGTGCACTTTGGTCTGGAGGAATGTCATTTCGTTTGGCAGTATCTTTGTATACGGTTGAATGAAAATAAACCTGACTTCAACTTGAACTTGAATCTACACCTAGCCAAGGAAAACACTCTCTCTGCATCCATTGTCTTGAGCTTTGTAAAAATGGTGTACATTCTAAAGAGATCACACCCCATTCTTCGAAGAGAATACATTTATGAAACAAATTCCATGAGGAATATAAAGAGACCACTGCGTGGCTTGTCTGGGTAACCTTTGATTGATTATTAAGTAAAAGGCAAAAATCACAGGTCCAGTGCACTTAATCCCTCCTCAGACTGCAAATGCATCATCCCAGCATCCACTCTGAAGCACTCCCTCAACATTAAGTACATCTTGGCAAGTTCACCCCAGGTCTGATCTCACCAAGACCCCTTTATAACTGATGGAAGATAACTCTATTCCTGCTCTCACTCACATCGTCTTGTAATAAAAGCCAATTATTTGCCTTCCTAATTGCTTGCTGCACCTGAAGGTTGGCTTTCATTGCATTGTGTACAAGGACACCATGGTTTTCTTAAACACCATTTCCCAACGTGTCATTGATGAATCCAAGTTGTTAGACTGCTTTTCTGGTTGGTACACCAAAATAAATGGCTGCATGTTTTTTCCACATTACATTCCATGTCCACCTCCTCCCTCTTCACGTCCGTCCACTTAGCTTGCCTAACATCCTTTGAAGCCTCTTTACATCCTCCTGCCTACTCACAATTCCACCTTGTTTTATGTCATTAGCAAACTTTGGAATGTGATGGACAAATCACTGCTCTAGATTATGAATAGCAGGTACATAAACATTATTCCCTGCAGTCCTCCATGGTCACATCCCATCAACCTGAGAACGTCCCATTTATTTCACACACTTCTCTTTCTGTCTATGACTAATTAATCAAACTACATCAATGTAATACCCCAATTGCTTGAGACTGGAGACTATTCTCCTATACAGGACTTCATACAAAGATTCCTGAAAAATCAAACACACCACATCCACCAGTTTCCCATTATATTCTCTTTGTCATATTCTGTAAGAAATCTGTGCCGATACTGCTAACTCGTGGCTTCCTGAAGTCCACTTTATAACACATGTTCTTGTCTATTTTCACATTATTGGCAAACTTAGCAACTCTCTGCAGCTTCATCCACGTCATTTTTATAGATAATTAAAAAGGTTGAGGTTCCAGCACTGATCCTTGTATCAGACTACTCATTATATCCTGCCAACCCATTTATGTTCATTCTGTTTTCCTGTCAGCCAATCTTCTATTCATGTCAATATGTTACCTTCCACACCATAAGAATTTATTAACCACGTGTATATTATTGAATGCCTTTTGGAATTCCAGGTTCAGTATATCCATCAGTTCCTGTTACCTACAGGACATGTTACTTCTTAAAGGACAATAAATCAGTCAAACTTGATTTCCTTTCTGAAAATCATTTTGACCTTGCCTATTTGCATCAAAGTTTTGTCCATGTAACTTTACAGGCAATTGCATTTTGATCTGAGATTTCCCTAAATGGTTAATGAGTAGGAGTAAGAAAGAGAAAAAAAAATGAATATCTCCAAGTTAATTCAGTAAGTCAGGCATGAGGGATAACAGCACAAAAGAAAAATTGCTAAAATGAACAATCCCTACAGTCCCAACGGATATCCAAGCCTGAACATTAATATTAAAGCAAAGCTGAATACTATTGCATCTCCCTGAAACTGTCAATATTACATTTAACCTGATTTGTAAATATTCATAATTTAATTTTTAATCAACTTGAATTAAGTAAGTAATAGGAGGCAAGAACTAAGAGCTTTTTATAAAATTATTTTGTGGATCTGCTGCTTTTTACATTGATTGATACAAAATATTGCAGTGCAACACAGCTTAATGGATTCTGTACTCCATGGAGTACTTTAGAATTTAAAAGAAGTTGATACATTTAAAGAAACATCTTCTGATTAAATTTTGGAAGGTTCTTCTTCACTGAACTGAAACAGGAATAAAATTCAGAGCAAGGAGCAGATTTAGCAAAGACCCAGGACCACCAACAAGGTTGGTGTTTCTAAGTATCGTTGGATTAAGATCCAGATAGTTGTTTTCATTGTATTTTTCCTGTTAGTTATTGCTTTTTTTTTTACAGGTGTTTGTATAATCACCTGTTTGCCTGCAGAATTATAGTAACTTGTAGTGTATTTTGTTCTATACACTGATGGTTTCTTTGTTTGCAAAGCTGAAGTGTGATTCAGTCAGCTCCTCAGGGCTGTGTGCTCAGTCCACTGCTGTTCACTCTGCTGACCCACGACTGTGCTGCAACACACAGCTCAAACCACATCATCAAGTTCGCTGATGACACGACCGTGGTGGGTCTCATCAGCAAGAACGATGAGTCAGCATACAGAGAGGAGGTGCAGCGGCTAACAGACTGGTGCAGAGTCAACAACCAGTCTCTGAATGTGAACAAAACAAAAGAGATGGTTGTTGACTTCAGGAGGACACCGAACGACCACTCTCCACTGAACATCAACGACTCCTCCATAGGGGTTGTTAAGAGCACCAAATTTCTTGGTGTTCACCTGGCGGAGAATCTCACCTGGTCCCTCAACACCATCTCCATAGCAAAGAAAGCCCAGCAGCATCTCTACTTTCTGCGAAGGCTGAGAAAAGTCCATCTCCCACACCCCCATCCTCACCACATTCTACAGACGTTGTATTGAGAGCATCCTGAGCAGCTGCATCACTGCCTGGTTCAGAAATTGCACCATCTCGGATCGCAAGACCCTGCAGCAGATAGAGAGGTCAGCTGAGAAGATCATCAGGGTCTCTCTTCCCGCTATTACAGACATTTACACAACACGCTGCATCCGTAAAGCAAACAGCATTATGAAGGACCCCACGCACCCCTCATACAAACTCTTCTCCCTCCTGCCATCTGGCAAAAGGTACCGAAGTATTCGGGCTCTCACGACCAGACTATGTAACAGTTTCTTCCCCCAAATCATCAGACTCCTCAATACCCAGAGCCTGGACTGACACCAACCTACTGCCCTCTACTGTGCGTATTGTCTTGTTTATTATTTATTGTAATGCCTGCACTGTTTTGTGCACTTTATGCAGTCCTGGGTAGGTCTGTAGTCTAGTGTAGTTTTGTGTTGTTTTACGTAGTTCAGTGTAGTTTTTGTATTGTTCCTGTAGCACCATGGTCCTGAAAAACGTTGTCTCATTTTTACTGTGTACTGTACCAGCAGTTATGGTCAAAATGACAATAAAAAGTGACGACTTGACTTGACTTGATCTGAACTGGCCCAAACCAGTTTGCAGTATAAAATGAAATAATGTGCTCATGTTCCTTTGTTACAGCCAGTTAGTTACAGCCACTTACAGTTTGTTACAGTTAAAATTCTTCTCTTTATTTCTCTGCCTTGCTTGTTGCTGCAGGCTGATCCTGAATGACTTGAACTATGATCAACATCTAATATAATGGCTGTAACCAAAAGATCTGTGCCTTATTCTTTACTTCCAAATTACCTTCTGAATATCATCTCCAGATCCAGCAGTATAAATGTAAGAAGAAATGTTATTTTTCTTATCTTCCCTGTTTTCATTTAATATTATCATCACCTAGGCTTCAAATCAATCTCCATCCCCCATCTCAATCTCATTTATGACAGATAGCAAAGAAGGAGGAAGTTAACTGCAAGAAATAGGTTCCCAATCTACTAAACACATACCTGATATCTACTGTTAAACAGGGTGTCTCAACATTCCCACCTCCACTCCTAATAGGAGTTAACTCTTCTTGTCTACATCCTCCCTTTCTACTCTGCAGATGCCTACTGTTCTTCTCACCTTGTCTTCTTCCACTGCCCTGTACTGTGTCTGCATAACCAAACATGGCAGCTGTTTTCTGTTTCCTTCTGAACACTGATCCTACATTTGTAAATGATGCTACAAATACCCGAAGAGACAGCAAATAGACTGATACATCATACCTTCTGACCAGCAAAATAAAGCAACTAACTGATGCACAATTTTACCTTAAAGAAACACGTATAAGATTGTTCAAAATGTTTCATTGTAGCCATGGGTTCTTTATAATGCAAATGATAACAATTTATTTTATTTTTAAATCTACCCAGGCACTTGGATTTGAAAGAGGTCCAAAAAATTAAAAATTATGTTATGCATTGGAACTGGTGGTGGAGGAGAGTGTACTGATATGATTGAAGAACGCATGAATGAAAGAGCATTGTTCTTATCTGAGATTCCCAACACACACTCCTAAAGCAAGAAGTTCACACTGGGCTAGTCAAGTCAAGTCACTTTTTATTGTCATTTTAACCATAACTGCTGGTACAGAACATAGTAAGAATGAGACAATGTTTTCCAGGACCCTGGTGCTACATGAAACAATATAAAAACTACACTGAACTACGTAAGAAAAAACACAAAAACTACACTAGACTACAGACCTATCCAGGACTGCATAAAGTGCACAGAACAGTGCAGGCACTACAATAAATAATAATAAATAATTAACAAGACAATAGGCACAGTAGAAGGCAGTAGGTTGGTGTCAGTCCAGGTTCTGGGTATTGAGGAGTCTGATGGCTTGGGGGAAGAAATTGTTGCACAGTCTGGTCGTGAGAGCCCGAATGCTTCGGTGCCTTTTGCCAGATGGCAGGAGGGAGAAGAGTTTGTGTGAGAGGAGCATGGGGTCCTTCATAATGCTGTTTGCTTTACGCATGCATCGTGTGGTGTAAATGTCTGTAATGGCGGGAAGAGAGACCCCGATGATCTTCTCAGCTGACCTCACTATCCGCTGCAGGGTCTTGCGATCTGAGATGGTACAATTTCCGAACCAGGCAGTGATGCAGCTGCTCAGGATGCTCTCAATACAACCTCTGTAGAATGTGGTGAGGATGGGGGGTGGGAGATGGACTTTTCTCAGCCTTCGCAGAAGGTAGAGACGCTACTGGGCTTTCTTTGCTATGGAGCTGGTGTTGAGGGACCAGGTGAGGTTCTCCTGGTTATAAAAACAGAATACTGTATAAAAACATCCTTCTAGGATTTAACAATTTTAGAAGAGAACACGCAGAGTGATTGGAAACATTGAAGTGGAAATTATAAACAGCACGACTCTAATATGGATGGTTAAGGCACTTCTACCATGCTTCATTCTGCTGGTTTATGATAGTGCAAGCAGGGAGAACATAGTGCAAGATGGCACTAAATGGCGACTCCTCTGCTTGCATCTTCAGAAACAACTCTATTTCCATCTTTAATAACTTGATTTTTCCTTTTCAGGGTCCTTTTGAAGACCCTGACCTGGAGCTACATGCCGACTACAGTTCTTTGTGGGAATGGGACCCGCTCTCAGGGTTTCATAATCAGCCATTGTTGTTTGGCACACCAAGGGCTCGGCCTAAGTATTCAGCTCAGCTTTGGAAGCCTAGGATCTCGGTGTTCTGGAGACGGGCGGATCGAGAGACCTGTGTGTCGTTGGGGGAGTCGGAATATCTATGGCTGTGTGCCCAGAGACTCGTGATTGTGATCTTTGGGCAGAGAGCTCAAAAAAAGCAACGTGGCAGATTTCTAACATTGTAAACCAGCCAGTTATTTGTTACGTCTCACCGCTCGCTGTGAAAACAAGGACACCTCTTTCTCCCTTATTAGAGAGAGAGAGAACCTGTGGTATGTCGAATGCAGGGTAAACAATGTAGTCTTTGGGGTAACTGCTAGTCTGTGTCTTTACTGTTGCTTTGCTCACACTTGAGCGCTCGGTGGTGGGTACCGATGCTTTTTTTTGCCAGTGGGGGGAGGGGGGATTGTTGCTTGCTGCTGCTTACCTGTGGGAGGGGGGAGTTGAGGGGGGACTTTGGCGTTCCAACATTTGACTGTCATTCATTCTTTGGGGCACTCCTCTACTTTTGTGGATGGTTGTGAAGAAAAAGCATTTCAGGATGTATATTGTATACATTTCTTTGACATTAAATTGTACCTTTGAACCTTTGGAATGTAAAGGAGAACACTGATTGTTTGTAGAACACCAGTGATCACAATTTTAATCTTTAACTTATGAAGCTTTGTGCCAGTTGCTTCCAGTCAAGATGGTGCCAGCGAACAATGATTCCTTGGGCGACATCTTTCAGGTAGCAAACCATTACAATTATTTCACTTCATTTCCACTTTCTGCTTATTCTTCTTGTCTTGTTTGTGTTGCAAACTCTGCTGGAACCTGTGACGTACAATTTGGACCTCGATCAAAGGACCCAGCATGATGCAGCATCTCCTTGTGAAGATCAGAGACGGGGAGCCGGAAAGGATCGAGAACACAAGCTGACTAAAGGAAAAGACCAGAGATGAAGTGCAGAGTCATGAACATCTCCACTTCGAAGAGGTGAGAAAGATTGAAGCATCGAGGTGAATGCGAAGGGGGTCAGCAATCTGGTTCACGTTCGGCACCAGATCGGCAGCAACTCTGAACAGAAGGACTAAGTTCATACAGCTACTCTCCTCATATGCAGACAAAAAAGTTTGCAATATTCTGAGATTTATGTGACTTTTGGACTGTACTTTATATTGGTTTCCTTCAGTTATTCAGTGTTTTCTTTCTTGTGGCCATTTGGCGAGTGGGTGATCTGTTAATTGTTTGTGTGTAAGAGGGGTTGGGGGCTTGGTGCTACTGTCACTGTTTTCTCTGCGGCCTAGTGGCATGAACATTGACTTCTCAAACTTCTGCTAATGAACCACCTCCCCCTCGTACCCCATCCGTTATTTATTTATATACACACATTCTTTTTCTCTCTCTCCTTTTTCTCCCTCTGTCCCTCTCACTATACCCTTTGCCCATCCTCTGGGTTTCCATCCCCTGCTTTTCCTTCTCCCCGGGCCTCCTGTCCCATGATCCTCTTATATCCCTTTTACCAATCACCTGTCCAGCTCTTGGCTCCATCCCTCCCCCTCCTGTCTTCTCCTATCATTTCGGATCTCCCCCTCCCCCTCCCACTTTCAAATCTCTTACTAGCTCTTCCTTCAGTTAGTCCTGACGAAGGGTCTCGGCCTGAAACATCGACTGTACCTCTTCCTAGAGATGCTGCCTGGCCTGCTGCGTTCACCAGCAACTTTGAAATTCAGAGTTATATTGTACATGCATACCTTGACAATAAAATGAACCTTTAAACCTTTGATGAAGTAGCATTCAAATATTTCTATTTTTTTTTGATTGGGGAAAGACCAATTCAAACTTCAAAGGAACTAAGGTAGAGCAAAAGACCATTTCACATCTCATGCCTCAATCACCACATATTAAGAAGATCATATCGGATTTATGTTTTATTTCCAGACTAAATTTTTGTTTGTAGATAGAAGTTACAATTTTCAACTATGCTCAGCGTATAGAAATACCTGAAAAGACTTTGCTCTGATTTCTTATAGATTATTCCCTATAATCCTTGATCCATAATCATCAGAAATACATTTTCTCCATAGTCATGGAATTTTATGGACCAGATTAGGCCGTTGGCCCATTGTGATAATGCTGACAAACAAAAAGAGCTATTTAGGCATTGAGGCCAATCCTAGGTCGCCACGGTAGCGTAGAGCTTAGTGCAATACTGTGACAGCTCGAGGCATTTCGGAGCTCGGTATTCAATACGAGTGCCATTCTGCAAGGAGACCATGTATGTCTCCCTGGGAAATGCGTGGGATTTCTCCAGGTCCTCCAGTTTCCTCCCACAGTCCAAAGATGTACTAAGTAGGTTAGTTGGTCATTGTAAGTTCTCCCATGACTAGGTTAGGGATTAGGATATATTGAGTATGCTGGGGCTGGAAGAACCTACTCCATGCAAATTCCAGCTCCTCATTAGTCATAGTCATACTTAATTGATCCCGGGGGAAATTGGTTTTCGGTACAGTTGAACCATAAATAATTAAATAGTAATAAAACCATAAATAATTAAATAGTAATATGTAAATTATGCCGGATGGAAATAAGTCCAGGACCAACCTATTGGCTCAGGGTGTCTGACCCTCCAAGGGAAGAATTGTAAAGTTTAATGGCCACAGGCAGGAATGACTTCCTATGACGCTCAGTGTTGCATCTCGGTGGAATGAGTCTCTGGCTGAATGTACTCCTGTGCCCAACCAGTACATTATGTAGTGGATGGGAGACATTGTCCAAGATGGCATGAAACTTGGACAGCACCCTCTTTTCAGACACCACCGTCAGAGAGTCCAGTTCCATCCCCACAACATCACTGGCCACCACAGACTCATAGAACATCCTCAGCATCGTCTGACAGATGTTAAAGGACCTCAATCTCCTCAGGAAATAGAGACGGCGCTGACCCTTCTTGTAGACAGCCTCAGTGTTCTTTGACCAGTCCAGTTTATTGTCAATTCATATCCCCAGGTATTTGTAATCCTCCACCATGTCCACACTGACCCCCTGGATGGAAACAGGGTTCACCGGTACCTTAGCTCTCCTCAGGTCTACCACCAGCTCCTTAGTTTTTTTCACATTAAGCTGCAGATAATTCTGCTCACACCATGTGACAAAGTTTCCTACCGTAGCCCTGTACTGAGCCTCATCTCCCCTGCTGATGCATCCAACTATGGCAGAGTCATCCGAAAACTTCTGAAGATGACAAGACTCTGTGCAGTAGTTGAAGTCTGAGGTGTAAATGGTGAAGAGAAAGGGAGACAAGACAGTCCCCTGTGGATGTTAACTAACTAACTAACTAAATAAATAAAATTATTCCCAGCTCTCTGAACGAAACATAATAGATTAGCACCCTTCGACTGCTCATTCAAGCACCTGTTAAATGTGATGAGAATTTCTGCCCCCACCAGCCTTTCAATTCTTCAAGCCCCACCCCCATCATTCTTCTTGCTTTGTTATTTTCCCCTCACATCCCTTCTAATCCTTCACCATAATTAAATCTACGTCTCTTTTTATTGACCTCACTGACCCCATCCTGTCAACTCCTCTTGTAAACTTTATACATCTCACATAAATCCCTTTGCCTTGTTTGTTCCAGAGAAAGCACTCTCCGTCTAGCCAGTCTCTCCTCATTAATGTTAAACCACGGCACCTACATTTGTCTGAATTTTGATTTATTACATGAAAATCGAGGGATTTAGTACCAAGTTTTGCATTCAAATCATTGTCACTAAAACCCCGCAGACTATTAATTACCAATTCCCTTTCATACTGAGCCAGCCTTAATCCATTTTGCCTTTGTCTGATCCATCTATGACATTGACCTTGTTAGGCACATTGATTAAATTCACATAAACTGCATCAAAAGTGCTCTCTTCACCAGGCCTCCTCAAAAAATTCAACTGTCAGCCAGACTTGACTCAGCTTAACAAATCCACAGTGATTGTCCTTGATTAACCTTCAGGTTTTCAAATGCCGGATCATGTTGTTCCTCAGTTTTTTTTCCAATAATCTGTCCACCCCTAATGTTACATTGTACATTTTGTTCATCTTAATGTAAAGAAGGCTAAAGAAGATGATTATTTAACAGTGATACTGTAATCAGACCACATGCTTGCTAAGCATAGAAATCACAATTTTTCAGTTCATTTGGAACAACTCTATTCTCTTTATGGTTCAGTGGACATCTATAAGAGGACCCTAGAGAAGACAGACAATTTCAGACTAATTGTTACCACTCTCCAGAAGTTGGATTGATACCTATAAAGAATGGAGATTAGGGACTCAAAGATACATTAACAGAATTGCAGAACATGGAAGGAGGAGGCATGGAAACTAAAATAGGCCATTCCGACCTTCATGTATATTCATTCATTCAACGGATTGTGGCTGATGGGCACCTTACTCCACTTATTCACTATGGGGCTGTATTTTAATTTGCAAACCTTGAGCAATTTCAGTTATGGGATTTTCAATTCATTTTCAGCTTTCAGAAAAAAGGAATTTCAGGTTTTTTGGTTTCTTTTATGCATATTTGTACTTCACTGTGTCTGTGTTGGAGAAGCCCTAATTTAAGGTTATTGTTGCTTGTTTTAAACACATTAGAGGCAATTTCTTTGGTTTATGACTTTGACAAGTGCTGCTGGGAGCTGGTCCATAATCGAATAGTACCTCATAGGGACTCTGGAGTGGGTTCATGAACCAAATGTTCTTCGCTTGCTTTGAACTAGTGCTCAGACTGACGTCCATATACATGTGAATGCAACTATTTTTATAGGTTGGAGTGGTATGACATTAGGTTGAAAAATAATAGAGTATTTGTCTTCCTTCAAATAAGAATCCTATTTATAATTTTAAAAATTGGCAATAATTCTAAAGACATTAGATGCTGAAATTGACATTTAGAAACCATCAAGATATATACATGGATGCCAATTGACATGATTTGGCAATTGTACATCTCAACAATGAAAATCTGCAAAACTATAAAGTTCAAAATTCATTTTAAAAAGTTGTAAAAATCAATATAGTTTGGAAGAGTTAGACAATACTAGTATCATTGGAATAGCAGTGTCCAATGTCCAGAGAAACAAGAACAGTATTAGGATGCATATCTATAACTGGTGAAAAATTATTTTTCACTTTGTTACCCACTACCTTTCTCTAAATAATATAATGCATTTGATGGTATGAAGTGACAGGGACCAGCAGGTGGTTACTCATCCCTAATGCAATAAACCACAATTCAATAAGCCAATAAGAAAGAGCAATGCTCAGAAAAGTAGTCAGGAGCTAAAGGAAGATTGAGAGATACAAAACTTCCCATCCCCAAATCCACCAGCAAGCGCGTCCTGTCTGACTGCATCATTGTGTGGTACAAAAGCTGCAAGGCAATGGTCCTACAGAGGATAGTAAAATTATTGACAGGATCACTAGGATCTCCCTCCCCCTTACAATACTGGGAGTATTGTTTATGAAGACCCCTACCACCCACTGCAGAATCTCTTTGACCCACTATCATCAGGAAGGAGGTGCAGGAGCATCAGGACTAGGAATGCCAGACTGGGTAACAGCTTCTTCCCCCAAGCTATGAATACCCTGCCAACACCAAGCTGTTTACTGTTTACAGTTCACCTGTGCTGTGCACTTTACATTTTGAATGATATTTTATTAACGTTTGCTGTACTAATTTGTTTTATGTGTTGTGTGTTTTATATATATAGCGGATATGTCATTGTCTGGAGAAATATTGTTCATTTGGTTGTACATATATACAGTCAGATAGCAGAAAAAATCTACAAGGATGTTGCCGGGACTTGCGGAGCTGAGTTAAGGGAAAGGCTCAATAGGTTAAGACTTTATTCCCTAGAGTATAGAAAATTGAGGGGAGATTTCATAGAGGTATACTGCAATCAGCTCTTCGGGCCTGTGTGGGGTGCCAGACATAGGGCTCCAAGATTCTTAGAGCACCCAACTTGGTTAATTGTTATTTAATCACTTAGAGTTCCTTGTGCTTTTCTCAAGTGACTCGCTCTTTGTAATGTAGTCTCCTGGTGCTTTCTGTTTAAGTATGTTAAGTTTACTTTGATAGACTCCTGTTACTTGTATTATTTACGTGGGCACCCTATTAGTGCTAATCGCAGGGTCCTAGTTTTAAGAATATCATTTCTTGAGGTACAGCCACAGATGTTCTTTTGGATTTTTTCTGAATAAACTTTTGTCAACATCTCTGCATTGAAATCTGTCTTTCCTCTACACTTAGGTTCCAAGATTGCCAGCGCACATCATGACAGAAGGGCCCCACCAAGTAATGGACCAAATAGCAGTTGAACAGCGGCATTTTGACATTGGTCAGCTTTAGGTGAGAGTTCTGAGTTCTGAGTTTCTCAAGTTTATGTTCCCAGTGTCACTAGACTACATTCTGTGTTTCTCAAGTTTACGTTCCAAGTTTCTCAAGTCCACGTTCCGAGCTTCTCTAGTTTATGGTCTGAGTTTCTCCAGATTCTGTTCCAAGCTTTTCAAGCTGTAATTCCCCAAGGTTCCCAGCTTTGGGGTCCTGTGACTCGGGTCTACATAACAATTGAGCATTTCAAACAAGCTTATCAATAAAAGTTCATTTGATTAAACAAATCAAGATTCCAGTCAAGAGTGTAAATTTTAGAAGAACTTTCTATTTCCTGATATCGTTTCTTGCCTTTGTTAATGCCAAATCAATGTTTGGAAGAACACTATCAGGAATAATTGAAATTAGCTCACATGCCAACAACTGCAGTGGGATATATAATTCCCCTCTGTCTGTTCCGATGAGTGATGCTAATGATAGCAAACGTTCCGGAGTACAAATGTCTCCTGAAACAGTTATTTGAGGTATTAACCCCAAAAAGCCCTGCTCCAAAAGCCGATCCCTGGTTGGAAAGTGCAAACACATAAGTAAAGTAAAAGTAAAGTAACTCTATCAAGAGTAAGCTACCTTATATTTAACCTCCAGACGAAAGTTATGGTACAGACTGCAAAAGTTGAACTTCCAAGTGAAAAATTAAACAGATCTACAGAGAGACAGCTAGCTCAGCAATAAGAAGAGCCTGTCTATGCTGACACAAACTGTAAAATTGACAGTATCCTAATTGCCTCTGAAAAAATAGTGAGGAAACAAAAAACAGTGTGAACAAGATTCTTCCAGGATTCGTCCCTAGGTTTCAAGTTTCATGATTTCAAGGACTCACTTCCAGGTCTCAAGGCGTTTTCCAGGTCTAAACATGGTGGTCCAAGCATTCAAGGTTCTCAAGGATCTCCAGGTTTCCCATTGCCTTCAATGATTCCAAGGACTTTTCAAGGTTTCCAAAGCTTTTTCAATGTTCTCACAAGAACTCCCACGTCTCTCCTCGGGGTCCCCCAGTACCTCCTCTCTCTCAAGGTCTTCCAAGTCCCTCTCACTCAAGAACCCCAGGTTTCTCAAGTCATCCCTGCATCTCAAGTTTTTAGGTATCCTTGGACCACAGGTGCTATACATGGGGTGGTACTGTAATGAGCTCTTCAGGCCAGAGAGCATTGGGCTCTGAGGTTTTTAGTGCACCCAAGTTGGTTAATTGTTCTTTAATAACAGTAATTAATCATTTTGAGTTCTTTGTGTTTTCCTAAGCAATTTGCTCTTTGTAATGGAGTTTCTTTTAGAATTTTTATTAATAAATTCTCATTGCCATGTCTACATTGGAGTCTGTCTTTCCTCCACACTTGGGTTCCAATATTTGACAGTGCATATTGTGCCATATACAAAATTAAGAAGGGTACAGATAAGGTGAGTGCAAGCAAGCATTTTCCACTGAGGTTGGGTGAGACTACAACTGGGGGTCATAGGTTAAGGGTGAAAGGTGAAATATTTAGGGGAATATGAGTGGGGAGTTCATCACTCAGATGGTGTTTAGTGTGTGGAATGGGCTGTTAGCGCAAGTGGTGGATGCAGGGTTGATTTCAACATGCAAGAGAAATTTGGATGTACATGGATGGGAGGGTTATGGAGGGTTAAGGTCTGGATGCAAGTTGATGGGACTATGCAGGTTTATAGCTGAGCATGAATAAGATGGGCCGAAGGGCCTGTTTCTGTGCTTTAGTGTTCTATGACTCTTTGACAATAAACATGAACTTGAACTTCAAAGACCATTTTGGAGCCACTTCCTCCACCTCTCAGAGTTCAGCCAGAGTGCTGCAGAAGCCTTTGATTTGGCTGCCATCTACACACTCATTAACAGCAATCTGAAGCAGGAATCATATTCTCTTCTGCCACCATGAGGTCCCTCTCAATTTTTCGTCTAGGTAGCCTCCAACATGATGGCATTGACATCAATTTATCCAACTTCCGGTATTTTTCCCCTCCGCCTTCCCTTTTCTTCAAATTCCCAATCTGACTCCTTACCTCTTCTCTTGCCTGTCAGTCACTTCTCCCTAGTGCCTCTCCTTCCCTTCCTCCCATGGCCCGCTCTCCTCTCTTATCACACTCCTTCCTCTCTAGCCCTTTGCCTTTTCCACCCATCATTTTCCAACTTCTTGCTTCATCCCACCCTCCCCCACCCACCTGGCTTCACCTATCACCTTCTAGGTTGAAATTCCTTTCCCTGCGCCCAAAACATCAAACATATATTCATTTCCACAGATGATGCCTGACCTGCTGAGTTACTCTAGCATTTTGTGTGTGTTACATCGTATTCATTAAGTAGGTTCATTTATCCAAAAATACAAAATTATTCAAAAATGTGTCAGTTATATTACACTGCTAATGAGATGAACACTTGTAATTGTGTCTGTGGGGCAGAATGGAGGACAGGTTAGCCGTGAAATTCTAATACCGCGTGCTGAGTGTGCCACATGATGTAGCAGCAGCAAGCCAATAACTTTAAAGTCCTGATGTGCAACTCTAAAGTGCAAAGGAAATTTATTATCAAAGTACATATACAGTATGTCACCAGATACAACCCTGAGATTTATTTTCCTGCAGGCACACTCAACAAATTCATAATAGAATAGTAACCATAATGAATCAATGAACAACTGCACCAACTTAGGTGTTCAACCAGTGCAAATACAAAAAGAAAAATAATAATCATAAATAAATAAGCAATAAATATTGAGAACATGAGATGAAGAGTCCTCAGAAGTGAGTCCAAAGGTTGTGGGAACAGTTCAGTGAGGAGACAAGTGAAGTTGAGTGAAGTTATCCCTTTTTTCCAAGAACCTGAAGGTTAAGGGATAATAACTGTTCCTGAACCAAGTGGTGTGAGTTCTGAAGTGAGAAGACAAGTGAAGTTGAGTGAAGTTATCCCTATCTTACAAGAACCTGACGGTTAAGGGATAATAACTGTTCATGAACCAAGTGGTGTTAGTTCTGAAGCTCTGGAACCTTCTTCCTGATGCAGTTTTAAGAAGAGAACATGACCTGGGTGATAGATTCCCTGACGACAGATGCTGCTTTCCTGCAACTACGGTCTGTGTAGATGTACTCAATGGTGGTGAAGTCTTTACCCATGATGAACTGTGTTGTACCCACTACCATACCTGCCCATCAATATACTCTCTACCACACATCTGTACAGGTTGTCAATACTTTGGATGTCATGTCAGCTCTTCTCAAACTACTAAGAAAGTAGAGGTATATAAGATGATGAGGGGCATTGATTGTGTGGATAGCCAGAGGCTTTTTCCCAGGACTGAAATGGCTAACATGAGGCGACACAGTTTTAGGGTGCTGGCAATAGGTACCAAGGGGATGTCAGGGGTAAGTTTTTCACACAGAGAGTGGTAGGTGCATGGAATGCACTGCTGGCAGCAGTGGTAGAAGTTGATGAAGAGGGTCTTTTAAGAGCCTCTTACATAGGTACATGGAGCTTAGAAAAATAGAGGGCTATGCACTAGGGAAATTCTAGGCAGTCTCTATTGTAGATTACACGGTTGGCACAACAATGTGGGCCGAAGGGCCTGTAATATGTGTAGATTTCTATGTTCTATGTTCTAGAGGCTCTGTCATTCTTTCTTCGGAATTGCACTTGCACGCTGGGCCCAGGACGGGTCCCCCGAAGTAATAACACTGAGGAATTTAAAGTTGCTGACCCTCTCTACCTCTGATCCTCTGATGAAGATTGGCTCATGGACTTCTGGTTTCCTTCTCCAGAAGTCAATAATTAGCTCTTAAGTCTTGCCAACACTGAGTGAGAGCTTGTTGTTTCTGTACCACTCAGGCAGTTTTTCAACCTCCCTCCCATAAGCTGATTTGTCAACATTGATTAGTTTTGAGGGAATGATGGTATTGAATGCCAAGTGTAATTGATGAAGAGCATCCTGACGTATGCAGCTTTGCTGTTCAGATATTCCAGTGTTAAGTAAGGAACCAATGAGATGACATATGCTATGGACCTGTTGCTCCGGTAAGTAAATTAAAGTAGATCCAAGTCATTTCTCAGGCAGGAGCTGATACGTTTTATCACCAAACTCTGAAAACACTTCATCACTGTGCATGTAAATGCTACTGGACAATAGTCAGTGAGGCAGGTTACCACATTATTCTTAGTCACTGGTAGAAATGAAGCCTGCTTGAAGCAGGTGGGTACCTCAGACTGCCGAAGCGAGAGGTTAATGATCTCAGTGAACACTCCAGCCAGTTCATCAGCACAGGTCTCTCGTACTCTGTCTGGGCCAGATGCCTCTCGTGGGTTCACCCTCCTGAAGGCTGCCTGCACATCAGCCTCAGAGGCTGAGATCACAAGGTCATTGGAGGCTGTGGGAGTTTCTGATGCTTCCTCCATGCTCTAACGGGCAAAGCAAACTTAGAGGCATTGCGCACAACTGGAAGAGAAGCCTTTTGTCTCCTATGTTGCTTGATTTTACTTCATAAGAGTGGTAGCACTAGTGCTTATTGTTATAGACAGTGAGGGTGAAAGGCTAAGGATCGGGATCTGAGCAGAGTACAGGTTGGAGTAGGGGAGAGGTGCAAATGGAGGAGAGTTACACTTTCAGGAGTGCAGGAGGATAATCATCACACAACTTCAGTGACTGGGAAAAGGGACAAGGGTAGTACGGAGGAGAGCGTGATTGGTATCTCCACCACAGGTATCAGCCACTAAGCCATTGTTGGATCTATGTACCTCTTACCCTGAGCTACCTGACAGACACATAAAAACAGAACACCTGCAATGGAATGCTGTCAGTGTAGTAACCACTGAGAAGTCAGCCAGCCAGCCCCTCAAACCTTTTCCACCATTCAATATGATCATAGACGAGCTGGTTCAAGCTTCCACCTCTTGTGTTCCAGTTTCCCTCATCACCTCAATGTCCTAATCTTTCAAAAATGTAGCTACTTCTTGGTGATTGTAGGGATGTCTTACAGATGATTGAAAAGCTTGAACATACAGACATTAAGAAAGAGGATGTCCTGGAGCTTTTGGAAAGCATCAAGCTGGATAAGTCATCGGGACTGGACAAGATCTACGGTGGGAGGCGAGGGAGGAGATTGCTGAGCCTCTGACGATGATCGTTGCATCATCAATGCAGACGGGAGGATTAGAGGGTTGCAGATGTTGTTCCCTTATTCGAGAAAGGGAGTAGGGATACCCCATTAAATTATAGGCCAGTGAGTCTTACTTCAGTGGTTGGTAAATTGATGAGAAAGATCCTAAGAGGCAGGATTTATGAACATTTGGAGAGGCATAATATCATTAGGAATAGTCAACATGGCTTTGTCAAAGGCAGGTCGTACCTTATGAGCCTCATTGAATTTTTGAGGATGTAACTAATCACATTGATGAAGGTGGAGCAGTAGATGTAGTGTATATGGATTTCAGCAAGGCATTTGATAAGGTACCCCATGCAAGGCTTATTGAGAAAATAAGGAGGCATGGGATCCAAGGGGACCTTGCTTTGTGGATCCAGAACTGGCTTGCTCACAGAAGGCAAAGAATGTTTGTAGACGGGTCATATTCTGCATGGAGGTCGGTGACCAGTGGTGTGCCTCAGGGATCTGTTCTGGGACCCTTACTCTTCGTGATTTTTATAAATGACCTGGATGAGGAAGTGGAGGGATGGTTTAGTAAATTTGCTAATGACACCAAGGTTAGGGGTGTTGTGGACAGTGTGGAGGGCTGTCAGAGGTTACACGGGGACATCGATAGGATGCAAAACTGGGCTGAGAAGTGGCAGATGGAGTTCAACCCAGATAATTGTGAAGCGGTTCATTTTGGTAGGTCAAATATGATGGCAGAATGTAGTATTAATGGTCAGAGTCTTGGCAGTGTGAAGGATCAGAGGGATCTTGGGATCCGAGTCCATAGGACACACAAAGCTGCTGTGCAGGTTGACTCTGTTGTTAAGAAGGCATACAGTGCATTGGCTTTCATCAATCATGGGATTGAGTTTAAGAGGTGAGAGGTAATGTTAGACCATAAGACCATAAGACAAAGGAGCAGAAGTCGGTCATTTGGCCCATCATATCTGCTCCGCCACTTTATCATGAGCTGATCCATTCTCCCATTTAGTCCCACTTCCCCGCCTTCTCACCATAACCTTTGATGCCCTGGCTACTCAGATACCCATCAATCTCTGCCTTAAATACACCCAATGACTTGACCTCCACTGCTGCCCGTGGCAACAAATTCCATAAATTGACTAAAAAAATTTCTTCGCTTCTCTGTTTTGAATGGGAGCCCTTCAATCCTTAAGTCATGCCCTCTCGTACTAGACTCCCCCATCATGGGAAACAATTTTGCCACATCCATGCCTTTCAACATTCAAAATGTTTCTATAAGGTCCCCCTCATTCTTCTAAACTCCAAGGAATACAGTCCGAGAGCGGCCAAACGTTCCTCATATGTTAACCCTCTCATTCCCGGAATCATTTTAGTGAATCTTCTCTGTACCCTCTCCAACGTCAGCACATCCTCTCTTAAATCAGGAGAGCAAAACTGCCCACAGTACTCCAAGTGAGGTCTCACCTGCACCTTACAGAGCCCCAACATCACATCCCTGCTCCTATACTCTATTCATTTGAAATGAATACCAACATTGCATTCGCCTTCTTCACCATTGACTCAACCTGCAGGTTAACCTTAAGAATATCCTGCACGAGGACTCCCAAGTCCCGTTGCATCTCAGAACTTTGAATTCTCTCCCCATTTAAATAATAGTCTGCCCAATTATTTCTTCTGCCAAAGTGCATAACCATACACTTTCCAACATTGTATTTCATTTGCCACTTCTTTGCCCATTCTCGCAATCCATCCAAGTTTCTCTGCAGACTCTCCGTTTCCTCAGCACTACCGGCCCCTCCACCTATCTTTGTATCATCAGCAAACTTAGCCACAAAGCCATCTATTCCATAATCCAAATCGTTGATGTACAACGTAAAAAGAAGCAGCCCCAACACGGACTCCTGTGGAACACCACTGGTAACCGGCAGCCAACCAGAATAGGATCCCTTTATTCCCACTGTCTGTTTCCTGCCAGTCAGCCAATGCCCTATCCACGTATGTGACTTTCCCGTAATTCCATGGGCTCTTATCTTGTTAAGCAGCCTCATTTGTGGCACCTTGTCAAAGGCCTTCTGAAAATCCAAATATACAACATCCACTGCATCTCCCTTGTCTAGCCTACTTGTAATTTCCTCAAAAAATTGCAATAGGTTTGTCAGGCAGGATTTTCTTTTAAGGAAACCATGCTGAGTTTTGCCTATCTTGTCATATACCTCCAGGTACTCCGTAACCTCATCCTTGACAATCGACTCCAACAACTTCCCAACCACCGATGTCAAGCTAACAGTTCTATAATTTCCCTTTTGCTTCCTTGCCCCCTTCTTAAATAGTGGAGTGACATTTGCATTCTTCCAGTCCTCCGGAACCATGCCAGAATCTATCGACTTTTGAAAGATCATCGCTAATGCCTCCGCAATCTCCACAGCTACTTCCTTCAGAACACGAGGGTGCATTCCATCTGGTCCGGGAGACTTATCTACCTTTAGACTATTCAGCTTCCTGAGTACTTTCTCTGTCGTAATTGTGACTGCGCACACTTCTCTTCCCTGCCACCCGTGAGTGTCCGGTATACTGCTGATGTCTTCCTTAGTGAAGACTGACGCAAAATACTCGTTCAGTTCCTCCGCCATCTCCTTATCTCCCATTACAATTTCTCCAACATCATTTTCTATCGGTCCTATATCTACTCTCACCTGTCTTTTATTTTTTATATACTTGAAAAAGCTTTTAGTATCCTCTTTGATATTACTTGCTAGCTTCCTTTCATAGTTCATCTTTTCCCTTTTAATGTTACAGCTATATAGGACCCTGGTTAGACCTCACTTGGATAACTGCGCTCAGTTCTGGTTCCCTCACTGCAGGAAGGATGTGGAAACTATAGAAAGAATGCAGAGGAAATTAACAAGGATGTTGCCAGGATTGGGGAGCATGCCTTATAAGAATAGGTTGAGTGAACTTGGCCTTTTCTCTTTGGAGCGGTGGAGGATGAGAGGTGACCTGATAGAGGTGTATAAGATGGTGAAAAGCATTGATCCCAGGGCTGAAATGGCCAACACAAAAGGGCACAGTTTTAATGTGCTTGGAAGTAGATACAAAGGAGATGTCAGAGGTAAGTTTTTTTTAAACGCAGAGAGTGGTGAGTGCATGGAATGGGCTGCTGGCAATGGTGGTAGAGGCAGATACAATAAGGTGCTTTAAGGGACTCCTGGGTAGGTACATGGAGCTTAGAAAAATAGAGGACTATAGGTAACCCTAGGTAATTTCTAAAGTAAGTACATGTTCGGCACAGCATTGTGGGCCTAAGGGCCTGTATTGTGCTGTAGATTTTCCATTTTTCTATTTTTTTTCCTGCTTAGACATCTCCAGTGATTCAGCCTCCAAATCTCTCTGAGGTAAAGAATTACAGATGCACCACCCACCAAATTTTGTATCATTGGAAATTTTGGAAATATGATGCTTCCCTGGCCAAATTGTTGATATATATCATGATGAGCTTGACCTTAGCACAAACCCCTTTAGTAACCCACTGATCACAGCCTGCCAACTGCTTAGTCTAGTCTTTGCTTTTATATCAGTAAGCTGTTCTCGACCTTTGTTGTACATTACCCTGAATCTATCTATTCCAAGACTGCTTACTGATCACCAGTCAAAGTCTTCCAACAATCCAAATGCACCAGATCCACCAGTTCTTTTATATTCATTCTATTACACAGCCTTAAACATATCTGATTTTGTTTACAAAAATGTTTGCCAACTGTGCTCAATTATATATTTTATTCAAAGTCTTCTGATTTTCAAAGTGTTAGAGATTTCAACACTTCCACTGACGTTAGGCTCTAAAGCTTGCTGTTTTCTCTTCCATCCTTCTTTCAATAGTGAGATTATATTTACTATTCTCAAATCCACAACTTAGTTCTTTATTCTGGGCCCATGATTCTCTATTACAATCTGGAGCCTTGGTGTGTCTTCATCCAGGAAAACAGACACAAAATAATTGTTTAATTGCTCTGCCATTTCTTTATTTCCAGTTATCAGTTATCATTCAGCTTCCCCCTTACCTCCATTCAGGGCCCCAGACACTCCTTCCAGGTGAGGCGACATTTCATCTACAAATCTGTTTGGATTGTCTATTGTATCTAGTCTTGTAATGCGGTCTCCTCTACACTGGTGAGACCCGACGTAAACTGGGGGACCGCTTTGTTGATTTCCTCCACTCTACCTGCCAAAAGCGGAATTTCCTGGTGGTAACCTATCCGCATTCCCTTTTCCAATATGTCGGTGTTTTACCACAATGAGGGCACTGTCAAGACGGAGGAGCAACACCTCGTATTCCATCTATGTAGCCTCCAACCTAATGGCATGAACATTATTTTCTCTTTCCAGTAATCTTTTCCCTCCCCCCTTCGTTCTTCTCCTATTCTACACTCTGGCCTTTTCCCTTCCTCTTTTTTTCCAATTCTCCTCTCCTATCAGATTCCTTTTTCTCCAGCCCTTTACTTTTCCAACCCACCTATTATATTCTAGATAGTCCTCATTCGCCTCCCCTACTTTTTATTCTGCCATCTTCCATCTTCCTTCCCAGTCTCGAAGAAGGGTGTCAGCCTGAAATATCCACTATTTATTTCTATAGATGCTGCCTGATCTGCTGAGTTCCTCCAGCATTTTTTGTGTGTTATTAGCTACCCTATCTGTGTCTCAGCCTCACTATTTTAAAAAAGAATTATTCCATACATAGCAACAAAAACACTCTCTGTTTCCTGTTGGTCTATTCCCATATTCCAAGCGGCCTTTCATTATCGATGCCTTTGTCCCCCTGTGCCGAGTTCTGAACTGCTGCCGATCCTCGGGCTTATTACTATTGCTTGCACTTAGAACTTCCTTTATTTTTTATGTTGTCAGCCACAGATTAATCAGTTTTTTTTAAATTAACTTATACAATCTGATTTTAAAAAGTTATCGTAATTCAACTAAAACCAGCAAATACAACCCATATCAGATTAGTGTCAGGAAGCAGCAGTGAATGCCAATGCTATTACAAAGGAAAAATTGCGAGGCAAATTTGAAGGTCTTAAAGTGGATAAGTCACCTGGACCAAATGGACTACATCCCAGAATCCTGAGAGGGGTTGCTGAAGTGATAACGGATGCATTGGTCATGATCTTCCAAGAATCACTTGATTCTGACATGGTCCCAGAGGACTGGAATGTGGTAAATGTCACTCCATTCTTTAAGAAGGGAAGAGGGCAAAAGAAAGGAAATTATAGGCCAATTAGCCTGACCTCAGTGGTTGGTAAAGTGCTGGAATCTGTTATTAAGGTTGAGGCTTCAGGATACTTAGAGACTAATGATAAAATAAGTGAAAGTCAGCATGGCTTCTGCAAAGGGAAATTTTGCCTGACAAATCTATTAGAGTTCTTCGAGGAAGTGACAAGCAGAATGGACAAAGAAGAGGCAGTGGAGGTGCCACACATGAGGCTGCTTAACAAGATAAAATCCTATGGCGTTACAGGAAAGTACTGGCATGGTTAGAGGAATAACTGATAGGCAGGATGCAGCAAGTGGGAATAAAAAGGGCTTTTTCAGGTTGGCTGCCAGTGACAAGTAGTGGTCCCAATACTGATCCCTGAGGATCCTCAGGTATCAGTATTGGGACCTCTACTTTTCACATTATTGTCAGTGATTTGGATAATGGAATTGATAGCTTTGTAGGAAAGCTTTCAGATGATACAAAGATAGATGCAGGGGTAGGTAATGCTGAGGAAGCAATGCAATTACAGCCGGACTTAGACAAATTGGAAGAATGGGCAAAAAAGTAGCAAATGGAATACAATGTTAGGAAATGTATGATGATGCATTTTGGTAAAAGGAACAATAGTGTGGACTATTATCTACATGGGGAGAAGGTTCAAACGTTAGAGGTGTGAGCAACTTAGAAGTCCTTGTGCAAGATTCTCAGGTTACCTTACAGGTTGAATCTGTGGTAAAGAAGGCAAATACAGTGTTGGCATTTATTTCAAGGGGAATAAAATATAAAAGCAAGGAAATGATACTTAGCCTCTGTAAGACACTAGTCAGGCTGCATTTGGAGTATTATCAACAGTTTTGGGCCACTTATCTCGGAAAGGATGTATTGTCATTGGAAAGATTCCGGAGGAGGTTTACAAGGATGATTGCAGGAACGAAGGGGTTAACATATGCAGCTTTGGGCCTGAACCCACTGGAATTTAGAATAATGCATGGGGATCTCATTGAAACCTACAGAATGTTGAAAGGACTAGATAGAGTGGATGTTGAGAGGATGTGTCCTATGGTGAGGGTATCCAGAACTAGAGGGCACTGCCTCAAAATTGAGGGGGTGACCTTTTAGAACAGAGGTAAGGAGGAATTTGATTAGCCAGAGAGTGGTGAATTTGTGGAATGCTCAATCACAGACTGTGGTGGAAGCCAAGTCTGGGAGTATATTTATAGTGGAAGATGGTAGTTTCCTGATTAGTCAGGGCTTCAAAGGATATGGTGAGTGGGATCCAGAATCAGCCTTGATGGAATGGTGGAGCAAACTCAATGGGTTGAATGGCCTAATTCTTCTCCTATGTCTTATGGTCTTACTTTCCTTCCCAAATGCTGTCATCCCAAGTCATCTGAATGCACTCCCTATGACTGTGCAGAGTGGAGAAACCCAGTTACAAAATGCTTCTGGTACTTTAACTCAGCATGGTTTAGGACACTCCGGGATGCTGTAGCAAATCCAAAGGCTGAGCTGGAGGTCAGACTGGCTGCATCTGATCGGTGAGGTGTTCCACATTTCCCATTCAGGGCAAAGGTGAGGAAGTCCGGAGTAACACGATGGTCAATACTGCAGCAGCCATTTCACCACATAATCATAATCAGCAAATCACATCCAAACTCCAACGTTCAAGGCAGTCCCTACAATATTTACTTTTGACAGCTGAAACAGTTGTTGATCCACTTTCAACATACCTATCATGAAAAACATTGGATTCAGTGGCTGCTTCCCAACCTTGGCATTTCTTCTTCATTGACAGTACATGGATGTTTTTCTTCATAGAGGTCTCAAATTCACCTCTCTTAACTCTTATAGAATCCAAAGTTATTTCTGAAAAAGACACCATACCAAATGGGCTTTCTTACCTGTGTTGGTATACCGAATCATCCGAAAGGAAAGACCAACGATATCTTACTAATAGTGGGCTGCAATTGGTCATCGTCACATGATGTACCATCTCCGTATCATTCAGGATACAGCCAAAATCCACTGTAGTGGTTTCAAAGTGCAAATTTGGGAAGTTAACCACTCCCCTCAAAGACACATAGTCCACATGTGGGTGCTCTAAGTACTGTATAGAAAGAACCTCCTCAGCTTCACGTGTGTACAAGTCATTCTTGTAAGATGGATCAAACTGGATGAACAGTTCCAGGTTCTCACCGACATCCACTTTCACACTCTGAAGGAAAGGAAAACAGCAAGACTTAGAAATAATGGAAGCATTGCCAACAATCTTACCAGTGCAAAATTTGGAAATATTAAACAAAAACAATGTTCCAATAAAAAGCCATTGAGCATTTAAAATATTAATTATTCTAGTTCTCTCTCCATGGAAAATCCCGCCTGACTAACCTACTGCAAATTTTTGTCTACCTAAGCAGGGTGGACAAAGGAGATGCAATTGATGTGGTGTACTTGGATTTTCAGAAGGCCTTTGACAAGGTGCCACGCATGAGGATACTTAGCAAGGTAAGAGCCCATGGAATTACAGGGGATTTACTAGCATGGGTCGAGCATTGGCTGATGGGCAGAAAACAGAGTGGGAATAAAGAGATCCTATTCTGGCTGGCTGCTTGTTACCAGTGGAGTTCCACAGGGGCTGGTGTTGGGACTGCTGTTTTTTACAATGCATGTCAATGATTTGGACTATGGGATTAATGGATTTGTGGCTAAGTTTGCTGATGATACAAAGATAGGTGGGGGAGCGGTAGTGCTGAGGAAACAGAGCCTGCAGAAAGACTTAGATAGTTTAAGTGAATGGGCAAAAAGTGGCAAATGAAATAAAATGTTGGAAAGTGCATGGTCATGCACTTTGGTGGAAGAATGAAATGGGAAGACTATTATTTAGATGGAGACAGAATTCAAAACGCAGTGATGCAAAGGGAATTGGGAGTCCTTGTGCAGGACATCCTAAAAGTTCCAGGTTGAGTCAGTGGTGAAGAAGGCAAATGCAATGTTGGATTTCATTTCTGAAGATAAAGAATATAAGAGCAGGGATGTGATGTTGAAGCTTTATAAGGCACTCGTCAGACCACACTTGGAGTATTGTGTGCAGTTTTGGGCTCCTTATTTTAGAAAGGATATACTGACATTGGAGAGGGTTCAGAGAAGATTCACAAGAATGATTCCAGGAATGAAAGGGTTACCGTATGAGGAACGTCTGGCAGCTCTGGGGCTGTATTCCCTGGAGTTCAGAAGAATGGGGGGGGGGGGGAATCTCATAGAAACATTCTGAATGTTTAAAAGGCCTGAACAGATTAGATATGGCAAAGTTATTTCCCATGGTAGGGAATTCTAGGACAAGAGGGCACTATTTCAGGATTGAAGGACATCCATTTAGATCAGAGATGCAGAGAAATTACTTTAGTCAGAGTGTGATAAATCTGTGGAATTTGCTGCCACGAGCAGCTGCGGAGGCCAAGTCATTGGGTGCATTTAAGGCAGAGATAGATACGATCTTGATTAGCCAGGGCATCAAAGGGTATGGGGAGAAGGCAAGGGAGTGGGGATGACTGGAAGAATTGGATCAGTCCATGATTGAGTGGCAGAGCAGACTCGATGGGCCGAATGGCTTGCTTCTGCTCCTGTATCTTATGGTCTTATGGATTCAATCTGTTCTGTTGCAATTTTCCTGTAGTTGCCTGATTTTATCTCAGAGTTCCAGAACCTGCAAATTATAGCTTTCCAAAAGGATTAACATCAGCACAAAAAACTCAGGGCCACACGACAATATTCTGGATGGAATTAACTGTATAGTTCAATAGATTTTTCATTTAAAAGCAAAATAGTGCTGGGCTGCGGAAACCACAAGAGAATCCCACTGCTTTCCACGCTGATCCTTTATTTGCAGAATGATAAGAAAGTCATCCAAGGTCTGTACAGTTAGTAAAGATGTTTTAATGCAAGTGAACAATCTATCACCGCTTAAAACCACCAGAAATAATACCAATTGTGGCCGTACTCATCGGACCCATCATAGGAAATCTGGCTTTCACTCAAGAATACAAGTGAGTTTAAAAAAAAACGAGGTTCTCAACTCCAAATTACTGACTGTCTCGCAGCTAAATAAAATTGACGATCTCAGATCTAGGGTGTTGTATCAGAGGCACATTAAGACAGTGTGCATCCTCGGATAACCCTTTCCATACCTATGGCAGTGATTTAGATTGACGGGTTCACTATACAACGTCAGGATAGGACTGTCGAGTCTCTCAAAAGCAGAGGAGGTGGTGTATGCCTCATGATCATCTCCTCCTGATGCACAAACGTATTAGTGATGTCCCAATTCTACTCACCAGACCTGGATATCTCACAGTTAAGTGCTGTCCGTTTTACCTGCCACAGGAGATTTCAGCGATCATTTTGGTAATGGTGTACATTCCACCTCAGGCTCTAGATGACCTGAGTGATTGATCAACATCCACAAAACAACACACCCTGACAACTTCAACATTATTTTGGGGGATTTTAATCAGGCCACCTTGAAAAATTCACTAAATAATTATCATCAACAAATCACTTGTAGTACCAGAGTAAACGACACACTGGACCACTGTTATACCACCATCAAGAGTGCTTACCGTGCTATTCCAGGCCCAAACTTCAGAACGTCTGATCACCTGAGTATAGGCAGAGACTAAAGACTGCAACAACAGTGAGGACCAAGAAGGTATGGATAAAGGAAGCACAGGAGAGCTAACAGGACTGCTTTGAATTGGTGTACTGGACTGTATTTAGGGATTCATCTTCAAATCCGGATGAGTACACTGCAGTTGTCACCGACTTCATTAAAAAGTGTGTAGATGAGTGCATGCCAAGAAAATTTGCTGTACATTCCCAAACCAAAAGCTGTGGATGAACCGGGAGATTCATCGCCTACTGAGGGTTAAATCTGTGGCATTTAAGTCTGGCATAACAGGTCTGTACAAGAAAACCAGATATGACTTCTGGAGGGCTATTTCAAGAGCAAAGAAATAATTCCGAGCGAGGTTGGAGGTGACATCGGCTGCATGTCAGCCCTGGCAGGGTTTGAAGGACGTTACTTCCTAAAAAGCAAAACCCGGCAGTAAGAATGGCAGTGATGCTTCACTACCAGATGAGCTCAATGCTTCTATGCCCACTTTGAAAAGGAGAATATAACTACAGCTGTGAAGATCCCTGCTGCACCCAGTCACCTGTGATCTCTGTCTTGCTGTCTTTCAGGAGAGTGAACCCTTGCAAAGCAGCAGGCCCTGATGGAGTATGTGATAAAGCTCTGAAAACCCGTGCCGACTAACTGGCCAATGTATTCAAGGACATTCTCGACCTCTCCTTGCTACAGTCAGAAGTTCCCAGCTGCTTCAAAAGGGCAACAATTATACCAGTGCCCAAGAAGAGTAGTGTGAGCTGCCTTAATGACTATTGTCCGGCAGCACTCACATCTACAGTGATGAAATGCTTTGAGAGATTGGTCATGGCTAGAATCAACTCCTGCCTCAGCAAGGACCTGGACCACTGCAATTTTCGAATCACCACAATAGGTCTAGAGCAGACGCTATCCCAATGGCTTTTCACACAGCTCTAGATCACTTGGACAAAACAAACAGCCACAGTAGGTCAGGCTGCTGTTCATTGACTATAGTTCAGCGTTTAACAGCATTATTGCCACAGTCCTGATTGATGGGCTACAGAACCTGGGCCTCTGTACCTCCCTCTGCAATTGTATCCTCAACTTCCTAACTGGGAGGCCACTATCTGTGTGGATGGTAATAATATCTCCTCTTCACTGACAATCAACACTGGTGCACCTCAGGGGTGTGTGCCTATCCAACTGCTCTACTCTCTCCATTTAGGAGGAGGTGAGAGCAGTAGTGGAGGAGATGAGAGCCTGCAAGGCGGTGGGAATGAAGCAACAGGGAGCTTGGACAAGATGGGAGAATGCGGTTGAGAGGAAGGTGACCTGGGCTGATCTTTGGAAAGCCGAACCACACCGCATCCAATTTCTCATCCAGGCAGTGTACGATGTGCTTCCAAGCCCGTCAAACCTGCACACATGGGACAAGGCAGAGTCATCTGCGTGCCAACTGTTCTCCAAGCAAGGAACCCTGGAGCACATCCTCAGTGGCTGTGCAAGGGCACTTGGTGAGAGACGGTACAGGTGGAGGCATGATCAGGTCCTGAAGACCACCGCTGAAGCCGTCAGTGCAGGAGTTGAGTGGGCAAAGCGGTCCCGACCCTCCAAGCAGACCACTGCCTTTGTCAGAGCTGGGAAGCGGTCAATACCTGCCAAAAGAACATCTGCAGGCATTCTGACCTCTGCAAGGGACTGGCAGCTGTTGGTGGACCTCGAAGGGCAGCTGAAGTTCCCCAACCATATCGCAGCCACCACCCTGCGACCAGTCATTGTCCTAGTGTCTGAGTCTACTAAACAAGTGGTGCTACTGGAGCTGACAGTCCCATGGGAAGATAGCTTGGAGGAGGCCTTTGAAAGGAAGCTCTCCAAGTACGCAGGACTGGTCAGCAACTGTCAGCAGGCTGGATGGAGAGCAAGGTGTCTCCCAGTGGAGGTTGGTTGTAGGGGATTCGTAGCCCGTTCTTTAGTTAGGGCCTTCAGCATTTTGGGCATCAAGGGAGAGAGGAAGAGGAGAGCCATCCGCAGTACCACCGATGCGGCAGGGAGGGCCTCAAGATGGCTGTGGCTCAAAAGAGGGGAGCCATGGAGTCATAAGTTGCTAGCCATCTGGACACAAGCTGGGGTCTGATCAGCCCCAGCTGGGTCACCTGGAGGAGGCTGTATGATGTTGAAGGACCCAAAACACCCGATGATTCCAGGAACATCACTGGAGATGTGTCCAGAAGCATCAATAGATGTATGTACACTGTGTGGCTAGGTACAGCTCAAATGCCATTTATAAATTTGCTGTTGGCAGACTCTCAGATGAAGATGAGATGGTTTACAGGAGTGAGATATACCAGCTAGATGACTGGTGTCACAGCAACAACCTGGCACTTAACGCCAGGGAGACCAAAGAGCTGATTGTGGACTTCAGAAAGG
This sequence comes from Mobula hypostoma, assembly GCF_963921235.1. NCBI lineage: Eukaryota > Metazoa > Chordata > Chondrichthyes > Myliobatiformes > Myliobatidae > Mobula > Mobula hypostoma. Next base: position 3,177,007 of record NC_086110.1, read on the forward strand.
GTAAGACAGGGGAACACAAACCAATCCTCATAGAGGAATCAGAAGTAGAAAGTGAGCAATTTCAAGTTCCTGGGTGTCAAGATCTCTGAGGATCTAACCTGCTCCCAACATATCAATGTGGCTATACGGAAGGCAGAAAAACAGCTATATTTCACTGGGAGTTTAAGGAGGTTTGATTTATCACCTAAGGCACTTGAAAACTTCTACAGGTGTACCATGGAGAGTATTCTGACAGGCTGCATCACTTTCTGGTATGGGAGAGGGGGCTACTGCACAGGACTGACAGAAACTCGATCTTGGGTACTAGCCTCTGTAGTACCAAAACATCTTCAAGGAGTTGCCGCAGAAAGGTGGGATCTATTATTGAGGACACCCATCACACAGCACATGCCACCTTCTCTTTGTTGCCATCAGGCAGCGGGTATGGAGGCCTGAGGGCACACACTTGGCAGTTCAGAAACAGCTTCTTCCCCTCTGCCATCCGGTTCCTAAATGGACATTGAAACCATAAACCTCCCTTTTTCAAAATTGTTTCTGTTCTTGCAATATTTTTAATTTAACTATTTAATATACAAACACACACACACACACACACACACACATATATACACACACCTACTATAATTGATATTTTTTCTGTGTTATCATAGTCATAGTCATACTTTATTAATCCCGGGGGAAATTGGTTTTCGTTACAGTTGCTCCATAAATAATAAATAGTAATAGAACCATAAATAGTTAAATAGTAATATGTAAATTATGCCAGTAAATTATGAAATAAGTCCAGGACCAGCCTATTGGCTCAGGGTGTCTGACCTTCCAAGGAAGGAGTTGTAAAGTTTGATGGCCACAGGCAGGAATGACTTCTTATGACGCTCTGTGTTGCATCTCGGCGGAATGAGTCTCTGGCTGAATGTACTCCTGTGCCCACCCAGTACATTATGTAGTGGATGGGAGACATTGACCAAGATGGCATGCAACTTGGACAGCATCCTCTTTTCAGACACCACCGTGAGAGAGTCCAGTTCCATCCCCACAACATCACTGGCCTTACGAATGAGTTTGTTGATTCTGTTGGTGTCTGCTACCCTCAGCCTGCTGCACCAGCATACAGCAGCAAACATGATAGCACTGGCCACCACAGACTCGTAGAACATCCTCAGTATCGTCCAACAGATGTTAAAGGACCTCAGTCTCCTCAGGAAATAGAGACGGCTCTGACCCTTCTTGTAGACAGCCTCAGTGTTCTTTGACCAGTCCAGTTTATTATCAATTCGTATCCCCAGGTATTTGTAATCCTCCACCATGTCCACACTGACCCCCTGGATGCAAACAGGGGTCACCGGTACCTTAGCTCTCCTCAGGTCTATCACCAGCTCCTTAGTCTTTTTCACATTAAGCTGCAGATAATTCTGCTCACACCATGTGACAAAGTTTCCTACCGTAGCTCTGTACTCAGCTTCATCTCCCTTGCTGATGCATCCAACTACGGCAGAGACATCCAAAAACTTCTGAAGATGACAAGACTCTGTGCAGTAGTTGAAGTGCGAGGTGTAAATGGTGAAGAGAAAGGGAGACAAGACAGTCCCCTGTGGAGCCCCAGTGCTGCTGATCACTCTGTCGGACACACAGTGTTGCAAGCACACGTACTGTGGTCTGCCAGTCAGGTAATCAAGAATCCATGACACCAGGGAAGCATCCACCTGCATCGCTGTCAGCTTCTCCTCCAGCAGAGCAGGGCGGATGGTGTTGAACACACTGGAAAAGTCAAAAAACATGACCCTCACAGTGCTCACTGGCTTGTCCAGGTGGGTATAGACATGGTTCAGCAGGTAGATGATGGCATCCTCAACTCCTAGTCGGGGCTGGTAGGTGAACTGGAGGGGATCTAAGTGCGGCCTGACCATAGGCCGGAGCAGCTCCAGAACAAGTCTCTCCAGGGGCTTCATGATGTGGGAGGTCAATGCCACCGGTCTGTAGTCATTGAGGCCGCTGGGGCACGGCGTCTTCAGCACAGGACGAGACAGGACGTCTTCCACAATACAGGAACCCTCCGGAGCCTCAGGCTCAGGTTGAATACATGGCGAAGTACTCCACATAGCTGAGGGGCACAGGCTTTGAGCACCCTGGTACTGACACCATCCAGTCCTGCAGCCTTGCTTGGGTTGAGACGTTTCAGCTGTCTTCTCACCTGTGAGTTGTGAAGCCCACCATGGTTGTTTCGTGTGGGGAAGGGGTATAGTCATGAGAGCAGGGTAGGGGACTGTGAGGAGGGGTAGGAGGGGAGAGTGGAGTATGTGTGGTTGGGGGCCGACAACAGATGGCTCATGTGCGGGATGGACAGGGGCCACACTGTCAAATCTGTTAAAGAACAGGTTAAGTTCATTGGCCCTGTCCACGCTGCCTTCTGCTCCTCTGTTGCTAGTTTGCCGGAACCCAGTGATGGTCCTCATCCCCCTCCAGACCTCTCTCATGCTGTTCTGCTGGAGTTTCTACACAAGCTTCCTCCTGTACCTCTCTTTAGCCTCCCTGATCCTGGCTTTCAGGTCACTCTGTATTGCCCTCAGCTCCTCTCTATTTCCACCTCCAAACGCCCTCCTTTTAGCGTTCAGGATGTCCTTAATGTCCTTTGTCACCCATGGCTTGTCATCAAATCCAGAGTCCTCTCCCCTCTGGTTGTACAGCTCACATACTGCGTGAAGTTGGACAGTGTTCTAGCCATGGTAACCTGGTTGAAGTCACCCGAGATGGTAATGAGGGCAGTTGGGTGCTGGGTTTGTAATCTGGCTATGACGGTGTAAATGATGTTACACGCCGACGTCAGGTTGGTAGAGGGAGGGACGTGCACAACAACCACAATTGCATGCGAGATTTCCCTTGGCAAATAATATGGCCGGAGTCCAACAGCAAAAAGTTCAATATCCGGGCTACAGACCCGTTCCTTGATCGTAATATGCCCAGGATTGCACTATCTGTTATTTACCAGAACCTCCAGCCCCCCTCCTTTACGCTTACCGCTCTCAGTGCAATTCCGTGTATTGCATTGTACTGCTGCCGCTAAACTGGCAGATTTCATGACGTGTGCCAGTGATGTTGAAGCTGATTCTGAAATCCCTCAACTTATTTGTAACTCAACTTTGCAATCACAACATAGGATAGGCATTAGAATAGGCTGTGATGTCCAGCAAGGTCAAACTGCCTGCAAGGTTATCATTGTCCGTGCTGAAGTAATGACTTTTGAGGATAATGCTGTGTGCTTATTTAGGCAAATAAAAATCAAGATTCATGTTTAATATGAGGCTACACCTTCACAACTAAATGAAGGTGCCAGCACTGACACCAATTAACAAGAAGTGCTTTTAATGACTGTTAGTGGTACATATCAAAAACTCTATTTCTGTCACACTGGACACTTACCAATATATGCCATATCATCTATCATGCACCTGACCATGATACAGCAAGAAAACAAGAATGCTTATGTAAGAATGCTGTTTCTAGATTTCAGTTCAACATTCAACACTATTGCTCCAAAAATCTTAGTGAACAAAGTCCTACTCCCCGGTCTAAATCACTGCTGTTCAACTGGGTGTTGAACTTATTAACCGACAGATCTGAGTTGGTCAGAAAGCACAACCCTCTCCATCATCCTCAACACAGGTTCCCCTCAGGGCTACATGCTGAGTCCACTGTAGTGCACTCTGCTCACACATGACTACAAGGTCCAATGCCCGAATAATTGCCAAGTTCACTAATGACACGATAGTGGTGGGGCTCATCACCAACAAAAATTAGATGGCCTACAGAGAGAAGATAGAAGAGCTCGAGACCTGGTACCAGGCAAAGAACCTTTTCTTCAATGTCAACAACACAAAGAAGATGGTTATTGACCTCAGGAGAACTCGCACCATGCACACACTCTTTACATTAGCAGCAGAGCAGGAGAAACTGCGAGTGGTTTTAAACTCCTCGGCATGCACATCTCGCACAGCCTCTCACATGGTTCCAGAACACACCTACACAATCAGGAAACTCAACATTAACTCAACTTTCTAAAGAGGCTGAAAGGAGCTGGACTATGCGCATCTATACTCACATGGTTCAACAGATGTGCAGTAGAGCGCATTCTAACATGCAGCATCACCTCATGGTACGGAAACTGCACTGCAGCGGACAGGAAGGCTCTAAAACAGGAAGTCAAAACTGCCCAACGCATCACCAGCACCAGCCTACCTGCCTTCAAGTACATACATACAGAACACTGCTGGGAAAGGGTCCCACCCAGCTCATGGACTCTTTCTTCCATTCCCATCAGTGAGGATGCTATGTAGCATCGGGGCCATACCCACTAGACTCAAGAACAATTACTTGGCCCAAGCAGCAAGGCTGATCAACACCTCCACCCACCAACCCACCACCACTACTTTATCATTTCCTTCACAGTCACCTTATGTACAGGCATTCCTGTGCCCAGCTCACTTTATCGATATACAATCAATTTGGATGTATAAGCTATCCCAAAATGTTTTTCTTTAAATAAGTGTGTTCTTTATTTTATTGCGGTTTATTTGTGCTGCACTGGAGCTGGATTCACAATTACTTTGTTCTTCGTTACACTTGTGTACTGGAAATGACATTAAACAATCTTGAATAGACAATAACAGGATGGCAGAAAGAAAGAATATGAAAGGGGATGTTGAACAGAAGAAAACATTTCATCACTGAGGACTGGAAAGGTACTTAAAGCAGAGAAAGTTTTAAATGGTAAATAATTAAATTTATTCCCAGGATATAGGACTGGAATTGTAATGCAGTCCCTCATTTCCTTTAGAAATTTAGAAGTGATTTGCCTACTTGAACAACTTATGTCCCCAAAGCAGGTGGTTCAAAATTTTTACCAAATGACAACAAAGGACTAGAAATCAAATTTGCAAACACGAAGAAATCTGCAGATGCTGGAATTTCAAGCGACATACATAAAAGTTGCTGGTGAACACAGCAGGCCAGGCAGCATCTCTAGGAAGAGGTACAGTCGACGTTTCGGGCCGAGACCCTTCGTCAGGACTAACTGAAAGAAGAGCTAGTAAGAGATTTGAAAGTGGGGGGGGGAAGATCTGAAATGATAGGAGAAGACAGGAGGGGGAGGGATGGAGCCAAGAGCTGGACAGGTGATTGGCAAAAGGGATATGAGAGGAAATCAAATTTGAAGCTTCTCCAATGAGGTTGAAGCTGCACTCATTCCAATTCTAATCTTAACTGATTGTTATTAGCAAAACTGATAAGCCATGGAAGATCAATTGCTACAAAACACACAGTCTCAAAATAATCACATAGACAAAACATACATACGCCTGGCCTAAATGTTAAGTTTCTAGCTAAATGTGACACCACCCCACCCATAAATATTAAATAGTTGTAATGCTGTAAAACGTCAAGTGGTGGTGGCCAGACACTACTGTTAGAGATGGTCATTTCCTGGTACTTAGGTGGCACAAGTTCTTCTCCACTCCTTACATTATTATGCACCCTCGAGTCAAGAATACCTTGTCACCACTCAGACAGCCCTCCCATATGATGTTCTATATCTCTCATTGAAGTGGGGTTTGTCACTCAGATTAATAGTAAAAGTAAAATGTGAGATATCATCAGCACCAAAGTTATGAATTGGTAATTCTAAGGCAGCTCAAGTCTAGTTTCCAGCTTTGAGCAGCTGCATCTGCTCTTAATCTATTCTATTCGATATGTTGGTAAGGAGACAGTATGCTGGGGAGTGTCTTCATTGTGAGAACTAGGCTTCATCTCCACTCTTACACTCATCTTACATTCCATCATCAGGGACCTCCACCACCCAGGACATGCTCTTTTCTTGCTATTGCCACCAGCAAGAAGGTGCAGGAGGCTCAGGACACACAAAACCAGGTTCAAGAACAGTTATTACTCCTCAACCATCAGACTCTTGAACGAGAATGGATAACGCTCAACTTCACTTGCCCCATCATTGAAATGTTCCCACACCAATGGTCTCACTTTCAAGGACCTCAGGCTCATCCGGGAAAACGAGAGTTTTCTGGACAGGACCTACAGCGAGGTCGTTACACCGAGGATACCGGAAGAGAGAAGGGGGGAGACAATGAGGAAGGAAAGGAAGCTTGAAGTACCGGAGACCCCGGGGGATGTACCTCTCGTAAATAGGTTCACCCTCTTGGAAGCTGTCCGGACAGAAGACAGTGCCAGTCTGAGAGGCGGTCAGGTCTGCGAGTCGAAAATTGGCTCTGAAGCAAAGCCGGGGAGACAGACGTCAGGCAGAGCTGTGGTAGTAGGGGACTCCATAGTGAGAGGTACAGAAAGGAGTTTCTGTGGCGACAGGCAAGATTTAAGGATGGTGTGTTGCCTCCATGGTGCCAGGATCCAGGATGTCACGGACCAGGTGCGGGGAATCCTCAAGAGTGAAGGTGACCATCCGGATGTGGTGGTGCATGTCGGCACAAATGACGTGGGGAAGAAGAAGAAAGACATTCTACAGAGTAAATTCAGAGAACTCGGAAGAAGGCTGAAAAGCAGGACTTCCAGGGTGGTTAGCTCCAGTTTGCTTCCAGTTCCTCGAGTTGGGGAGGGCAGGAACAGGGAGATAATGGATCTGAATGTGTGGTTGAAGAACTGGTGCAGGAAGCAAGGATTTACATTCTTGGAGCACTGGGGTATGTTTTGTGGTAAGGATGAATTGTACAAAAGGGACGGGTTGCGCCTTAATAGGTGGGGGGCACCAGCATTCTGGCAGGCAGGTTTGCCTCTGCAACACGGGTGTGTTTAAACTAAGTAGCGGGGGGGTAGGGAGGGGACGAACTGGAAATATAAGGATGGAGTTAAAGGGAAAATGAGAATAAGAAAAGTTAAGAAAGACAACAGAGTCAACGGAGCAGAAAGCTCAAGAAGGGATTGTACAGTATGGCCAAGTGAAATAGGAATTGATATGGGAGGTGAGGGGAGTAATGAATTAAAAGTATTGTATATGAATGCACGGAGTATAAGAAATAAAGTGGATGAGCTTGAAGCACAGTTGGAAATTGGTAAGTATGATGTTGTGGGAATAACAGAGACATGGCTTCAAGTGGACAGGGCCTGGGAAATGAATATTCAAGAGTATACATCCTATCGAAAGGACAGACTGATGGGTAGAGGGGGCAGGGTGGCTCTGTTGGTGAGGAATGATATTCAGTCCCTTGCGAGGGGGGGACATAGAATCAGGAGACGTAGAGTCAGTATGGATAGAACTAAGAAATTCTAAGGGTAGAAAGACCCTAATGGGAGTTATCTACGGGCTCCCAAACAGTAGTCTGGATGTAGGGTGCAAGTTGAATCAAGAGTTAAGATTGGCATGTCGCAAAGGTAATGCTACAGTTGCTATGGGGGATTTCACCATGCAGGTAGACTGGAGGAATCAGGTTGGTGCTGGACCCCAAGAAAGGGAGTTTGTGGAGTCCCTCCGAGATGGATTCTTAGAACAGCTTGTACTGGAGCCTACCAGGCAATTCTGGATTTAGTGTTGTTCAATGAACTGGATTTGATCAGGGACCTCGAGGTAAAGGAGCCATTAGGAGGTAGTGATCATAATATAATAAGTTTCAATCTACAATTTGAGAGGGAGAAGGGAAAATCGGAAGTGTCAGTATTACAGTTGAACAAAGGGAACTATGGTGCTATGAGGGAGGAGCTGGACAAAGTTCAATGGAACAATACCCTAGCAGGGATGACATTGGAACAACAATGGCAGGTATTTCCAGGAATAATGCAGAAGGTGCAGGATCAGTTCATTCCAAAGAGGAAGAAAGATCCTCGGGGGAGTAAGGGGAGGCCGTGGCTGACAAGGGAAGTAAAGGACAGTATAAAAATAAAAGAGAAGAAGTATAACATAGCAAAGATGAGTGGGAAGCCGAAGGATTGGGAAACTTTTAACGAGCAACAGAAGATAACTAAAAAGGTAATACGCAGAGAAAAAATGAGGTACAAAGGTAAACTAGCCAAGAATATAAAGGAGGATAGTAAAAGCTTCTTTAGGTATGTGAAAAGGAAAAAAATAGTTAAGACCAAAATTGGGCCCTTGAAGACAGAAGCGGGTGAATTTATTATGGGGAACAAGGAAATGGCAGACGAGTTGAACAGGTACTTTGGATCTGTCTTCACTAGGGAAGACACAAACAATCTCCCAGATGTAATAGTGGCCAAAGGACCTAGGGTAATGGATGAATTAAAGGAAATTTATATTAGGCAGGAAATGGTATTGGATAGGCTGTTGGGTCTGAAGGCTGATAAGTCCCCGGGACCTGATGGTCTGCATCCCAGTGTACTTAAGGAGGTGGCTTTAGAAATCGTGGACGCATTGGTAATCATTTTCCAATGTTCTATAGATTCAGGATCAGTTCCTGTGGATTGGAAGGTGGCTAATGTTGTCCCACTTTTCAAGAAAGGAGGGACAGAGAAAACAGGGAATCATAGACCGGTTAGCCTGACGTCAGTGGTGGGAAAGATGCTAGAGTCAATTATAAAAGATGAAATTATGACACATTTGGATGGCAGTAACAGGATAGGTCCAAGTCAGCATGGATTTACGAAGGGGAAATCATGCTCGACTAATCTTCTGGAATTTTTTGAGGATGTAACTATGGAAATGGACAAGGGAGAGCCAGTGGATGTAGTGTACCTGGCTTTCAGAAAGCCTTTCAGAAGTCCCACATAGGAGATTAGTGGGCAAAATTAGGGCACATGGTATTGGGGGCAGAGTACTGACATGAATTGAAAATTGGCTTGCTGACAGAAAACAAAGAGTATAGCGATTAACGGGTCCCTTTCGGAATGGCAGGCGGTGACCAGGGGGGTACCGCAAGGTTCAGTGCTGGGACCGCAGCTGCTTACAATATACATTAATGATTTAGATGAAGGGATTAAAAGTAACATTAGCAAATTTGCAGACGACACAAAGCTAGGTGGCAGTGTGAAATGTGAGGAGGATGTAATGAGAATGCAGGGTGATTTGGACAGGCTGGGTGAGTGGGCAGATGCATGGCAGATGCAGTTTAATGTGGATAAATGAGAGGTTATCCACTTTGGTGGTAAGAACAGGAAGGCAGATTATTATCTAAATGGAGTTAAGTTAGGAAAAGGGGAAGTACAACGAGATCTAGGTGTTGTTGTACATTAGTCACTGAAAGCAAACATGCAGGTACAGCAGGCTGTGAAGAAAGCTAATGGCATGTTGGCCTTCATAACAAGGAGAACTGAGTATAGGAGCGAAGAGGTCCTTCTGCAGCTGTACAGGGCCCTGGTGAGACCACACCTGGAGTACTGTGTGCAGTTTTGGTCTCCAAATTTGAGGAAGGACATTCTTGCTATTGAGGGAGTGCAGCGTAGGTTCACAAGGTTAATTCCCAGGATGGCGGGACTGTCATATGTCGAAAGATTGGAGCGACTGGGCGTGTATACTCTGGAATTTAGAAGGCTGAGAGGGGATCTTATTGAAACATATAAGATTATTAAGGGATTGGGCACACTGGAGGCAGGAAGCATGTTCCCGTTGATAGGTAAGTCCAGAACCAGAGGCCACAGTTTAAGAATAAGGGGTAGGCCATTTAGAACGGAGTTGAGGAAAAACTTTTTCACCCAGAGAATGGTGGATATGTGGAATGCTATGCCCCAGAAGGCAGTGGAGGCCAAGTCTCTGGATGTTTTCAAGAAAGAGATGGATAAAGCTCTTAAAGATAGCGGAATCAAAGCTTATGGGGATAAGGCAGGTAACTGGATACTGATTGTGGATGATCAGCCATGATCACAGTGAATGGCGGAGCTAGCTCGAAGGGCCGAATGGTCTACTCCTGCACCTATTGTCTGTTGTCTATTGACTCCATCTCATGTTCTTGATATTTATTGCTTATTTATTCATTATTATTATTGTTGCCTTTTGCATATTGGTGAAACGGCCAAGTTGATGCAGTCTTTCACTGATTCTGTTATGGTATTTATTCTATAAATTTGTTGAGTATATCTGCAAGAAAGTTAAGCACAGGGTTGTATATGGTGACATGTACAGTGGCATTCAAAAGTTTGGGCGCCCCTGGTCAAAATTTCTGTTACTGTGAATAGCTAAGTGAGTAAAAGATGAACTGATTTCTAAAAGGCATAAAAGTTAAAGATGACACATTTCTTTAAAATTTTAAGCAAGAAAACTTTTTTATTTCCATCTTTTACAGTTTCAAAATAACGAAAAACGAAAAGGGCCCGAAGCAAAAGTTTGGGCACCCTGCATGGTCAGTACTTAGTAACACCCCCTTTGGTAAGTACCACAGCTTGTAAACGCTTTTTGTAGCCAGCTAAGAGTCTTTCAATTCTTGTTTGGGGGATTTTTGCCCATTCTTCCTTGCAAAAGGCTTCTAGTTCTGTGAGATTCTTGGACTGCTCTTTTGAGATCTATCCACAGATTCTTGATGATGTTTAGGTCGGAGGACTGTGAGGACCATGGCAAAACCTTCAGCTTGTGCCTCTTCAGGTAGGCCATTTTGGATTTTGAGGTGTGTTTAGGATCATTATCCTGTTGTAGAAGCCATCCTCTTCTCATCTTCAGCTTTTTTTACAGACAGTGTGATGTTTGCTTCCAGAATTTGCTGGTATTTAATTGAATTCACTCTGCCCTCTACCAGTAAATGTTCCCTGTGCCACTGGCTGCAACACAAGCCCAAAGCATGATCGATCCACCCCCGTGCTTAACAGTTGGAGAGGTGTTCTTTTCATGAAATTCTGCACCCTTTTTTCTCCAAACATACCTTTGCTCATTGTGGCCAAAAAGTTCTATTCAAAAGGTTCAATGGAACATCTAAACAAGTCTGATGCATTTTGGAAAGAAGTCCTGTGGACTGATGAAGTTAAAATGGAGGGGGCTGAGGGGATGAGGTGAGCAGTGATGGGGAGGGGTGGACAGCGGCTGGCATGTGATAGATAGAATGTGGTTATCAGGGCATATTGGGCAGATGGAGGAGAGGTGAGGGGAACCTCATGAACAGATACGTGGAGACAGATGTAGAAAACTAAATTTAGCAGATGAAGCCAAGTGGGGTAGAGGAATGGGAAGGTAGAGATAAAGAACAGAGGAAGATTGGTTGAGGTGGAGGGTGATGGTGATCGGTTCAGAGATGGGCAGAAGGGTAATAGGTTTAGACTCGAGCTGGTTCTTCACGTTTGGAGTCAACTTCTATCATATTGTCTTCACTGTCTGCAATAGATATTGTGATGTTAAACAGTAAAACACAAATGTTACTCTACCTTTGAAGTGACCGGTGCCTCTTCATTCTGTTTCTCCACAACTGTGAATGGTCCACTTGTGCTGAGATTCAGGGTCAGCGGCAATGGAGAGACATTCTTCAAAGCAAGAGACTTGTACTGAGGACCAAGCTGCTCATGCTGGAGCTACAGAGATCGAGAGTCAGTCAGTATTTTGGCTTACAAACTGTCAATAGTTGTTCAAATAAAGTCACAGCTAACCTGCACTGATCCTGAGGTATGCAATATTTTAATTTACAATGAATATTCTTGTTTTCAAATCATTCTGTTGTCCCCTCCCTCTCCATTATTGTAATATCTTCTAGTCACATACAGGCAATTCAATAATGTTACCACTTGATGACAAGCTGGCTGAGGAACATTGATTGAAAAGCTGCAGAGTGTAAAAATTTACATCGGATTGTGACAGTTATCAAAAATACTTCAAGAATTATCATTCTGCTGAAAGGCTCCTCTCACAATACACTTCATGATCAGTAAAACAAAAATGCCTGCACTGCTCTCAGAATCAAGATCACTCAGAAACCCTGCCTCGGGGTCCTCGCAGACTACCCAGCTGAGATGTATACAATGACACGGACACTCATTGCTACATTGCAGTGGTCAAGGAAACTTCTGCCAGCAAAGGGGAGACCCGTACTCAATGAAGGTGACCTTTGTATATACACCTTGGAGGGTGTTTGGCTGGGTTCTCATAAGTTCCATGAAAACACCTGTTTCCTTACAGATAGATTCCAGAGAAACCTTACAGTTTCCCAGGATATCTCACAGATACTATCCCATCAGTGGCCATTGCACAGGAACCTGCCCCCTGCCCACACTGTCCTTCAGGAAGTCTGTGCACAGAAGAGGAATTACCAAACAGCACACTGAGTGGTACAAAGGGAAAAGCAATAACAGAATGCAGAATATAGTGTTACAGCTCAAAGTTCAAAGTAAATTTATGATCAAAGTGCAGTACAGGAAGACAAAATAGGAGCAAGGACCATGATTTTTGTCATGTAACGGGTCCATTAAAAAGACATAGGTGTGGGGGAGAAGGCAACCTTGATCTGTTGTTTTGCTAAAGTGGGGGAGATGTAGACAGAATCAATGGAGGAGAAGCTGGTTTGCATGATGGACTCCGCCACCACATCCTGTAGTCTCAGGCAGGGCCACTGCCATACCAAGCCACAATGAATTGGGATAGCATGCTTCCTATGCTGCATCTGTAAGAAATGACACCATTGAACTTGACTCTATTTTCCTAAAAGAAGTAGGTTGTTAATGATGTTTTAGTCCTGTGTGAATGATGGATTTCTGGATCTTAGACACTTCATCAAATAATGGATGTTTAATTACAAGGTCAGGGTTGCACCAGAAGCAGGCTGCTAAAGAATACAATTTGGACTGAATTCAAAATAATTTGGATATTGTTAGATAATGTTTGTTTTTTTTTTGGAAAATAGAGAATTAACACAAGTAAAGGGAAAGATTTGGGAAAGGGATAAAAAAAAATGAAAAAATTAAGTAAATAAGTACATAGGGATTGGATAATTATGTCTGCGGGCAGGAACAAGCACGAACAAATTGGGATATAAACACCTACAATGGTTGGTATATAGGCTTGTATGCAACATTTTGGACCACTGGAAATGGTCCAGAAGGGTTGTATGGAAACTATTATTACCATTTTTCTTAACAACTAATTTCATTACTTAGCCTAATAGGTTAGATTTACCACAGTACATAATTATCTATTTAAATGTTTATTTTGATTTTATATCATCTCAATGTGTACTTAAGAATGTATAAATAATTGTAGTTTTATACATATAAAAAATGGAAAAGGTTATATGTGTGAAAAAAGTACATGATAATTGTGAACTCCTTATCCAAATAAAAATAAAATTAAAAAAAAAGATAATGACCCACAACAGGCAGAATATGAAATAGAATAACTAGAGGAATGAAGGAGAAGTTAGTGGAAATGTACATACTTAACCAAGCAGATCAAAACAAATGCCAGTTGGTTGAATTGCTATGAAAACTAACTCACAACCTGATATTTCAAAGCTTTACACCAAGTCTGGAGTACAGGCCTAGTTCAACATATATTTGAGATGATGATAATACCCAGTACAAAATTGGTACCCCACCCACTATCCTAATCATTCACTGCTTTCACATTCTCTTGCTCTTAACCCAATGAATGAGTTCTCCATTGAGTTGAGCAGCATTTGGAAGAAGTACTGAGACTAGCATGGGTATACACCCTACACTAGCCACACCCACCTCCAACATTCCTTTCTGCTTTCCACAGGGATCACTCTCTTCGTAAATTCAAACTAGAGGAACAACACCTCATATTGAACCTGGGTAGTCTACAATTGGACAGTATGAACATTGAATTTTCCAACTTCCAACTTCCAGTTACATTTTCCCCCTCTGCCCATTGTTTTCTCCTCCTGATCTATCCAGTTCCTCCTACATCAACCCAACCACCATCACCCCTGTTTCTTCCCCCCCACCCTTTCTATCTGTCTATCACCTATACACTCCTCCCACTGATACCTGACCCCCCCCCCAGTTCCCATCTGCCCTACCCACCTCCCTCCCTTGAAGGCACTGCCTTCCTCTCCTATCAGATACCATAATCTTCAATGCCTTCTGTCTCTCACCCCCCAGCCTCCATTCTTATTCCCATCACTAGCTCCTCCATCTGCCTCTCACCCCTCCTTACATGGATACATCCGCAGAGCAAGGTGAATGATCAGTTTTCAATCAATCGTTGATATTAGGGTATTGGCTCAAGCAGTCGTTAGACTTCACTGCATTCCTGATGTGATATTTGAGACTTGTACTCCTGAACTAGCCACAATGCCAACAAAACTATGGACACTAGAAACAGCAAATAAAATCAAAGAATTCTGAGAAAATCAACAGATCAAGCAGTTTCAGCGGAGAGAAGAAAATTATTACCATGTTAGTCCACTCTCAGTCATCAGTGATGGGAGATGTCAATGATGGTGTGATCAATCATTACTTTCTCGCCCATGATCAGCTAGTTTCCACAAGACTGACATTGCTCAAGCCCACATAATATCCTTGGTCTGAACTCAGATAAAAGGCAGAATTCTATAACGCCATATCGTATAACAGTAGAAATAGGCCATTCAGCCCATCAAGTCTGCTCCACCATTCCTTTGTGGCAGATTTATTATCCTCCAAGATCCCATTTTCCTGCACTCCCCCGTAACCTTTGACAACTTTACTAACCAAGAATGTATCAACCTCTGCTTTAAATAGGTCCAATGACTTGTCCTCCACAGCCATCCATGGCCTCCAGCAGTGATAAAGAGTGACAGCATAAACATCAAGGTAACAACTGAGTTAAAAGAAGTAATCAAATTTGAAGACTAAAACTCTCCACACTGAGTACAAAGATGATGGTTGTGTCTGTCACTACTAGAACACGGTTTCCAGATTTCATTGGAACATGTCCAAGACCCAACCACTTTCACCATAACTTTCACTGGACTCTGAAATGACACAAATTCTGCCTTTAGCACAAAGACTGCATTATTTATGATGACTACTCCACACATCATCTCCTCAAGAGTAGTTAGCAATCGGAACAGAAACTAAAGAGCAAAAAAATATTGATAATGTAAATCTGAGATATTAACAGAAAATGATGGAAATATTCAGCAACATTTGTAGAGAGGGAAATGGAGTTAATGTTGTGGGCTTCTAACTCTTCATATAAAGTAAGTATTAAATGTTGACTTGCCTACAATACCCACAACTCATGTTCAGATAAAAAAAGTAAATGAGTAGTCTTGACAAGGAAGAAGGAGGTGAAATGAATGATGGAAAAAATGAGCATCTCACTACTTAACTAATGAAGTATACAGAGCAAGCTGTTACAAATACCTTCTCTGGATTCCTAAAAGAGATAATATGTTCTTGATTAGTCCATGCTTGCTCCAGGGGAGCAATCCAACTAGTCTCATGCACTCCTCCCTGTCTCCTTGCACGTTTTAAGCTTAATCTTACTTACACATACCAGTATATTTCCACTTGATTCTTTTTGCTGTGAGCCTACACAAAGACAGCATTTACAGCAGTCAATTCATCAACTAACTCGCTTCTCTATGGAGCACCCAAGGGGAAACCCATATGGTCACAGGGAGAACATGCAAACCCCACATGGTCAGATTTGCTGCAGTAGTGAGGCAGCAATGCTAACCGTTGTAGAATCCCACCATTGTCAGAATCCTTCTTTCAAACTCTAGGGATTCACGTTGTGAAGCAGAGGGGATTTAGACTTGGATTTTGTAGCCCTCCTTATGGCAAACTCCATACAGATTTGGACAGCACAGCAACAGGTCCATACCAATCAAAATGTTTATCAGGATTAGTCCCATTTTCCTGCATTCAGCCCATATCCCTCTAAACCAGGGGTTCCCAACCTTTTTTATGCCATGGACCAAAACAGTTAAGGAGGTGGTCTGTGGACCCCATGTTGGGAACCCCTGTTCTAAACTTTTCCTCATGAATCATATCAACATATTCCTACATGTCAGTATCTGCTAGAGCATGAACAAGACCCAGCATTAGAAGAGCTATAGCAAGGCAATGGAGTTCTGATTACACAGATCTTCCAGTGAGCTCTGAACATTATGCTACTATTTGCTTTGTGTGTTTTTACAACTTTGCAGCTGCAAGTTCAGATTCCTCCTCAGATTCTGCAACACACAAATAAAATGTTATTTGTTAAGTGTTCAGTTTAACTCAGGGTATAATTGAGTGTATTTGATAATGATCTTTTAAAAATCACTGGATTCTGGAATGGCTCCTTAAGACCGGAAAAGAACAAATGTCATTCCAATCTATTCCAATCTTTAAGAAGGGAGAGAGGCACAAGAAAGGAAACTATGGGCCAATTAGTCTGACCTCAGAGTCAATTATTAAGGATGAAGGCACATAATAAAGTAGGCTGTATTCAGCATGGTTTCCTCAAGGGAAAATCTTGCCTGAAATCTGTTGGAATTCTGTGAAGAAATAACAAGCAGGATAGACAAAGGAGAATCGGTTGATGTTGCATACTTGGATTTTCAGAAAGCTTTCAGAAAAGTGGCACGCATGAGGCTGCTTAGCAAGCTAAGAGCCCATGGCATTACAGGAAAGATTCTAGCATGGATAAAGCAGTGGCTGATTAGCAGGAGGCAGAGAGTGGGAATAAAAGGAGACTTTTCGGGTTGGCAGCTGGTGACTAGTGGTGTGTCACAGGAGTCTGTATTGGGACTAATTCTTTATACGTTATGTGCCAATGACTTGGATGATGAAACTGTTGGCTTTGTTGCAAAGCTTGCAAATGACACAAAGATAGGTGGAGGGACAGGTAGTTTTGAGGAAGTAGAGAGGCTACTGAAGGACTTAAAAAGATTAAGATAATGGGCAAAGAAGTGGCATATGGAATGAAGTGTAGGGAAGTGTATGCTCATGTACTTTGGTAGAGGAAATGAAAGGGTTAACTCTTTCCTAAATAGAGAGAAAATTCAAAAAACTTAATGGCAAAGGGGCCTGAGAGTCTTTGTGCAGGATTCCTTAAAGAATAATTTGCAGACCGTGCGTGAGTCTGTGGTGAGAAAGGCAATTCATTTTAAGGGGACTAGAATATAAAAGCAAGGATGTAACGCTGAGAATTTATAAAGCACTGGTGAGGCCTCACTTGGATTTTTGTGAGCAGGTTTGGGCCCCTTGAACTGAAACTGGAGAGGGTTCAAAGGAGTTTTACAAAAATGATTCCAGGATTGAATGGCTTGTCATATGAAGAGCGTTTGATGGCTCTGGGTCTGTATTCACTATAATTCGGAATAATGCGGGGTGACCTCGCTGAAACCTATCAAATGGTTAAAGGCCTTGATAGAGTGGATGTGCAGAGGATGTTTCCTATGGTGGGAGAGTCTCAGACCAGAGGACACAGCCTCAGAATAGAGGTACATCCTTTCAGAACTGAGATGGAGACAAATTTCTTTAGCCAGAGAGTGGTGAATCTCTGGAATTCTTTGCCACAGGCAGCTGTGGAGGCCAAGTCTTTAAGGCAGAGGTTGATAAATTCTTGATTGATCAAGGCATGAAGGGATACAGGGGGAAGGCAGGAGACTGGGGCTGAGAGGAAAATTGAATCAGCCATGATGTAATGGCAGAGCATATTCAATGGGACAAATAGCCTAACTCTGCTCCTATATTGTATAAAGCTGAGTATCACCAGTGATGGACATATTAAAGACAAAGCTGCTTATTAGGCTCCATGTTGATCTTGATACTGTGGTCCTCACCTCTTATCTCATAAAATTTTAACATCAAACCATAATATTTTGAAGGAAATTGAGAAGCATGTTTCTGTAAGTTCTCTAAATTCAGTTGCTTTGCGTGACTAGCAATTTGAATAACAATTTTTTCTGTTTTCACTGCATGTCACTTCCTGGTAAAGACCAGGAGTTAGGACAACTGAAATTTTCAAATGGAGATTGATCAGAGATTCAAAGGATATTGACAAAATCTAGGTGAACAGAGATGATCCAATTTCATCTATTAAACTGTGGAATGTGGTCAAGGACTGAATGGCATTTTCCACTGCAGTTTAAAACAGAGCCTTGACCTATCCTGACTCACGAAGCCTGTTACACTTAAAAATCAAATACTGGATATCAGCTGCAACACCAACGGAAGATTAGCTGAGAAGGGCATTAATATATTGTTCGGAACTGGTGGGAAATTATTCAGATTTCCACAGTAACTCAAGGAAACTGCATTCAGAACAGAAATATTAGAGGTGTAGCTTCCCTTTCAAATAAAAGCAATGTAAATGTGTTAGATGTTGATTTGGCATTGAACTCTTCAGAATTCCATGCCATGTCTCAGGTATTGCTTTAATACTTTCTTCGGGCGATTGCATGGCTCCCTGTGCAGATATACGAATTTGTTAGCTCAGCTTATGAATACACCGAAAAATCATGTCCACAGGGGATTAAAGCAAAACAGGGAGGTATGGCTAAACATAACTCAGAATTAATTCATTCATATTGTTGTTTATCTTGTAAAGCACAAAGAGTAAATGATTTGATTTCATTTACCTTGTCTACACGGAAGTTCAACTGCTTTGACGAAAACTCCAGAATTGGTCCAATGAATTCACAGAGGATGTTCACAGTTTTTATTTTCTCCTTCCCAAACTGCTTCCCAATGATAGCGCTGCCCACCAGCTGACCACGGACAACCTGCAGGGAATCAAATGATGGCATAGACACTGTGCAAATATCAGCAAAACATAAAGGTGATTCGATGTATAAACAGCTTGGAGCTAAACAGTTGGAATTCATTAAGTTTAGATTCAAAGTCATGGAAAATTTACACAATGGACATTCAAAGGATAATCCCATGTAAGAGGCATATGTCTTTCTTCCTGCACTATAGTTACTGGGGTTCATATACACACTCAGTGGTTGACCAGAAGGTGCACAAGTACATTTTACTACCTAACCAAGACCAACACTGTTCTCTATCAGATCATCAATCTATGATGGACCAAAAAAGGATTGAAAGGAGAACACATTTCGAATCTGTAAGATATATAACTTGGTTCAGAAGGAAGTATACAGACAATTGGACAGAATCTCAGAGTGGTCGTGATTTAATATCAGTTAATATGAAGTGGCACTGAGGTTAAAAGGTAAAAATAAGAATTGTTCAGTCTGTATCACCAGGGTAATTTGGTGATTTAATTCAGATGGTGTTAAAAGCAGCTTGAAGCAATGCCATCCTTTGTGACAATGAAGTACAACGAAAAGAAAGATTGACTTGTAATGGTGAAGATACACAAAATCTAAGAACAAATTACATGGTTTATATTTGAAAGGGCATCATCAGATTCAATATCTGTTCAACTCTGGCAAGCCAAATAACATTTTTCTACCTATTTTAAAGAATATATTATTGGCCTTCTGAGGCCCACAGTTGGAAGACTGGAAAGATTTAGATTCCACACAAAAGGAAGGGTAATGGTGGTGACGGAGTGAATGCAGCATAACTTCACCAAGGATACATACTCAAAAATCCTGCTGCTTTGTTACAATGGGAGATTACGATTGCTTGAAATAAAGAAGAATGGGAAAATGCAGACAGAAATAGACATTTTGCAGTGAATGTGGAATTACAAGTCAGGAAAATAAACCAGACTATGAGAAATTTATGAAGCAAAAACAACTGAATGAATCGTGTGCAATTCTTGCTGTTGCATTACAGGATGGTTAAGGGAGTTTTGGAGAGGATGCAGACGATGATCATCAGCATGTTGCCAAATGAAAGAAAGGTTGGACGTTGGATCATTTTCTCTGAAGCACTGGAAGCTGAGGGGTGATCTGGTTGAAGTACAGTACATAACATTTACTTATTCATTTATTTACAGATACAGCATGGAACAAGCCCTTCTGCTCCAACGAGCTGTACCACCCACTCACTTATTTAAGTCCTGCCGAATGACAGAAAAATTTACAATCACCAATGACCTACTAACTGGTCCGTCTTCGCACTACGGGAGTTTGGACTATGGGACCAGTTGCCTACTAACTGGTCCGCCTTTGGACTGTGGGAGTTTGGACTATGGGACCAGTTACCTACTAACTGGTCCATCTTTGCACTACGGGATTTTGGACTATGGGACCAGTTTGGACTATGGGACTAGTTTGGACTATGGGACCAGTTACCTACTAACTGGTCCGTCTTTGGACTGTGAGAGGAAACCTGAGAACCTTGAGGAAACTCACACAGTCACAAGGAGAAACTTTTTAGCAACGGCACCAGAATTGAACTCCAAACTCCGACACCCTGGAGCTAATGGCATCCTATTATGAGAGACGTAGGTGGTAGATCAGAGCCTTTCTCCAAGGCTGGAAATGTTAAATACTAGCAGGCATAGATTTAAGGTAAGACGGAGGAAGTTTAAAAGTTTATGAGATAAGTTTTGCATTACACAGTAGGTGCCTGGAAGCCAATGTCAGGGTAAGTAGTGGAAGTAGATGCATTAACAATGTTTATGAGGTATTTATGCAGACAGACGAATTGACAGGGAATAGAGGGATATACAGAATCAAGGACAGCACAGGCATCATGGGCTAAGGAGCTTATTCCTGTGCTCTGATGTTCTACGCTCTGCAAAAAGGACACCATACCAATCTTTAGAAAAGTTTAAATAGCCATGAGGAGAAATAAAGATGAAGAGAACATATGAAAAAGTACATGATTAGGACTACAACTTGGGGTTTGAATAAATGTCAATGCTATAGTCTATTTCCATGTGTAATTCTGACCTAGTAGATGAAGGAATTTTATTTTAGTTAACAAACTATTCAGCTCAATGAGCAAAGGAGTGATGCTAATGATACAATACTGCCTGACACCACACATACACTATTCCCAGTGGAAAGAAATTCAAAGTAAATTTATTATCAAAGTACATCTACAGTATGTTACCATATACTATATTGAGATTCATTTTCTTGCAGACATTTTCATGGAAAAATGAAATACAATAGAATTTTACAAAAACTATATGAACAAAGACTGACAAACACAAATGTGTAAAAAGAAAACAAACTGTGCAAATAAATAATAAAATTGAGAATATGAGTTGTAAAGAGTCTCTGAATGGTGAATCTGTAGGTCGTCAAATCAGTTCAGAATAATAGTGGAAGTTATCCACGTTAGTTCGGGAGCCAGATGGATGCAGAGTAACAACTGTTCCTGAACCTGGTGATGTGGGCCCTAAAACTTCTGATGATAGCAGAGAGATGAGGGCACGGCCTGCATGGTTGATGTCTTTGATGATTGATGCTGCTTTCTTGTGGCAGCACTCCCATGTAAACCTACTCATGGTGGGAAAGGCTTTGCCAATGATAGACTAGGATATATCAATCACTGACTGTAGTCTTTTCTGTACTGGGAATTGGTGCTGCCATACCAGACCGTAATGTAACCTGTCAGCCAAGTTCTGCCTGCCCCAACCGGAGAACAGTCCACGGTTCGCAAACTGGCCTCATCGGTTATCTCAAAAACTCACAAACCACTCGAGTAGAAGTAAGTCATCCCCAATCCTAAAAGATTGCCTAACTGTGCTTCAAGTAGTCAGAATTTGTGATCCAATATGCTCTTGGGTTTCACCATTACATCTGATAGCACTTCCATAAGCATGCTTAAACAGGGCATTATTCATCTGGTGCCATTCACACACTTTAGCCACAGATGCTGGAAGAAGTCTTAACAAGAATCTGAGAGTGTGCAATACAGAATAGTTGAGATGTACAAGACAACTGAAACTTTTTAAAACATTTCCTTCCACAAGCTCTCATGCTTTGAAGTGACCAGTGAAGAGAAGATACAACTACTGGCAGGTCATTGGGCAACAGCCTGCAGTCTGTCACTGACAGCAAAGGTACATTGTCTCATTGCAGGTATATAGACCCCAAAGAGACAACAGCAGGAACACAGTGCACGGCTCAGATCTCCCTATTTAGTAAGGAAGGAGATGCTTATAACAGTGGAAATGCAGTAATCCTTCACTAACTTCATTCCTGGCACAGTGGGTTTGTTTTCTGGGGGCGGATCAAGAACACAGGATATACACTCTCTAGAATTTAGAAGAATCATATTGAATCACATATAATTATTCTTGGGGTTAATTGTGTTTATTTGATGATATTTCCCCTGTCTAGAATCAGGAGCATATTCTCAGACTAAGGTTTCAGCCAATCAGAACTGTAGGATGAGAAGATAAATTTTCAGCTGATAGTTAGTAAACATCAGAATTCTCTACCAGTTGGGCTGTTAAGAGCTCAGCCACTGAGTATGTTCAAGAGATACACTGACAGTCTTTTAGATATTAATGAAATTGAGTGATATGTTCAAAAGTGACTCTCAAATAAACCATTAGCTATAACCTTAAATAAGGGCTAAAAGGCCTATTTTATTTTCTACATTAGTGACATACTTAGTCATTGATCTTCACTGTAATTATTGAAAAAACCTATAGATGTGTTGAGAGAAGATGGTGATAGAGGGAGTACCAGACACAGACACGGATGTGGGAAGTTACCGAGGTGCTGCTCCTAGCCTTTTCCTGATATTCTAACCAAGTGGGAAAATTATGAAAGCCAGGCAGTATCTGTGGAAAAGAGTAAAGTGTTGATGTTTCGGGGAGAGGCCTTTCTTCAGCACTGAGAAGGTGCCAGAATAAAAATATGGGGGGAGGGGAAAAGACAAGTGGAAAGTGATGGGTGAAGCCAGGTGGGTGGGAAAGGTCAAGGGCTGTATATGAAGCAATCTGATAGGAGAGAAGAGTGGACAATAGGAGAAGTGGATACCCATGGGGAAGTAATAGGCAGGTGAGAAGAAATGAAAGGTCAGAGTGCAGAATAGAGGAAGAGGGGATGAAATTTGTTCACCGGAAGGAAAAATCAATATTCATGCCATCAGGTTAGTGGGTACCAGACGGAATATAAGGTGTTGCTCCTCCACTCCAAAGGTGGCCTCATCTTGCCACAAGAGGAGGCCATGGACTGACATGTCAGAACGGGAATAGGAACTGGAATTAAAATGTTTGGCCATTGGTAAGTCCCTCTTGTGGTAGATGGTGCAGCGGTGCTCGACAAAGCGATCCCCTAATTTACGACGGGTCTCACCAATGTACAGGAGTCCGCAGCAGGGGCACTAGACAGAATAGACGACCCCAGCAGATTAGGAAATGAAGTTTTGCCTCACCTAGAATGACCTTTTTGAGTCCTGAATGGAGGTGAGGTAGGAAGAGTATGGGCAGCTTTTTGACTTAGGCCACTTGCAGGTACAAGTGCCTGGAGGGAAATTAGTGAGGAGAGATGAATGGACGAGGGAATTGTGGAGGCAACAATCCCTGCAGGAAGTGGAGGGGAGAGGTAAAGATATGTTTAGTGGTGGGATCCCTTTGGAGAAGGCTTAAGTTGCAGAGGATAAAGTGTTGGATGCAAAGGCTGATGGGCTGGTAGGTAAGGACATGAGGGACTCTATCACTATTATGGCGGCAGGAAGATGGTGTGAGCACGGTTGTATGTGATATAGAGGAGATGCGAGGGAGGGCAATATCAATAGTAGAGGGAGGGAGGCCCCATTCTTTAAAGAAGGAGGACATCTCCGAACCGGCCTAACTGCTACACCTGCCCATACACCCTCCTCCCTCACCTCCATTCAGGACCCCAAACAGTCTTTCCAGATGAGGCAACACTTCACCTGCGAATCTGCTGGGGCCTAATCCTCCTCTAAATTGATGAGACCCGTTGTAAATTGAGGACCACTTTGTCGAGCACCTCTACATTATCCGCCACAAGTGGACTTCCTGGAGGCCAAACATTTTAATTCTGATTCCCATCCCCTTTCCAACATGTCGATCCATGGCCTCCTCTTGTGCAAAGGTGAGGCTACCTCTGAATGGAGGAAAAACACCTTAAGTACCCTACAACCTGAATATTGATTTCTCTTTCTGGTAGATAAATCTGTCCCCTCCCCCCATTCCCCACTCTGACCTTTCACTTCTTCTCACCCGCCTATTACATCCCCCACCTTCCTTTTCTCCTGTTGCCCAGTTTCCTCTCCAGCACTTCACCTTTCCCACCCATCTGGCTTCAGGTATTACCTTCCAGCTCTCCTCTTTTCACTTCCCCCACCTTTACGTTCTGGCATCATCCCCCTTCCTTCTCAGGCCTGAAGAAGAATATTGGCCTGAAAAGTCATCTGTTTACTCTTTTCCATAGATGCTGCCTGACTTGCTGAGCCCCTCCAGCATTTTATGTGTGTTACATAGAAACATAGAAAAACTACAGCACAATACAGACCCACAATGCTGTGCCAAACATCTACTTACTTTAGAAATTACTTAGGGTTACCCATAGCCCTCTGTTTTTCTAAGCTCCATGTACCTATCAAGGAGTCTCTTAAAAGACCCTATCGTATCCGCCTCCACCACCATCGCCGGCAGCCCATTCGACATACTCACCATTCTGTGTAAAAAACTTACCTCTAACATCTCCTCTGTACCTACAGCATGCTCCCCAATCCAGGCAACATCCTTGAAAATCTCCTCTGCACCCTTTCTATGGTTTCCACATCTTTCCTGTAGTGAGGTGACTAGAACTGAGCACAGTACTCCAAGTGGGGTCTGACCAGGGTCGTATAAAGCTGCAACATTACCACTCAGCTCCTAAACTCAATCCCACGGTTGATGAGGGCCAATGCACCATATGCCTTCTTAACTACAGTGTCAACCTGCGTAGCAGCTTTTAGTGTCCTATGGACTCGGACCCCAAGATCCCTCTGATCCTCCACACTGCCAAGAGTCTTACCATTAATACTACATTCTGCCATCATATTTGACCTACCAAGGTGAACCACCTCATATTTATCTGGGTTGAACTCCATCTGCCACTTCTCAGCCCAGTTTTGAATCCTATCAATAACCCGCTGTAACCTCTGACAGCCCTCCACACTATCCACATCACGCTCAACCTTTGTGTCATCAGCAAATTTACTAACCCATCCCTCCACTTCCTCATCCAGGTCATTTATCAAAAATCATGAACAGAAGGGGTCCCAGAACAGATCCCTGAGGCACACCACTGATCACCGACCTCCATGCAGAATATGACCCGTCTACAACCACTCTTTGCTTTCTGGATCCACAAAGCAATGTCTCCTTGGATCCCATGCCTCCTTACTTTCTCAATAAGCTTTGCAAAGGGTACCTTATCAAGTGCCTTGCTGAAATCCATATACACTACATCTACTACTCTACCTTCATCAACATGTTTAGTCACATCCTCAAAAAATTCAATCAGGCTCGTAAGGCACGACCTGCCTTTGACAAAGCCATGCTGACTATTCCTAATCATAATATGCCTCTCCAAATGTTCATAAATCCTGCCTCTCAGGATCTTTTCCATCAACTTACCAACCACTGAAGTAAGACTCACTGGTCTATAATTTCCTGGGCTATCTCTACTCCCCTTCTTGAATAAGGGAACAACATCTGCAACCCTCCAATCCTCCGGAACCTCTCCCGTCCCCATTGATGATCCAAAGATCATCACCAGAGGCTCAGCAATCTCCTCCCTCACCTCCCACAGTAGCCTGGGTACATCTCATCTGGTCCCGGTGACTTATCCAACTTGATGCTTTCCAAAAGCTCCAGCACATCCTCTTTCTTAATATCTATATGCTCAAGCATTTCAGTCCGCTGTAAGTCATCCCGACAATTGCCAAGATCCTTTTCCATAGTGAACACTGAAGCAAAGTATTCATTAAGTACCTCCGCTATCTCCTCTGGTTTCATACACACTTTTCCACTGACACACTTGATTGCTCCTATTCTCTCACATCTTATCCCCTTGCTCTTCATATACTTGTAGAATGCCTTGGGGTTTTCCTTAATCTTGCCCTCCAAGGCTTTCTCATGGCCCTTCTGGCTCTGCTATTTTCATTATTGCTTTGGATTTCTAGCATCTGCAGGCTTTTGCGTGTTTGAAATTGAGAAAACCCTACCAACATGCCCTGCATATTGCATAGGTGGGCATCATTCACTTCCACAAAAGCAAATGATTTCACCTAAAAATGGTTGCCTTTTTTTCCTTACAGCCCCTGTAGGATCATTGCTCAACAATATTTCCACTATATTAAAGCAGTTAGCAGCACTTTTAAGACTCTGTGCAAAACTAACACAGAGGACTTTTTGCCATCCAATATTAGGCAGAGAAGTTCATCTCCATTCAGCACTGCATCTGTCAGGAGAACAGCACTGATCTTTATCCTTTGGACTTTTCTCTTCATCAGCTGTTTTCAAAGCCAATAATCTTTGGGGATCATAAGCAGAAGATATCAGAAGTTATATTCTTCTCCCAGTCCACCAACTGTGGCTGAACCATGCTGTCTGCAACATTAATATTCAATCCCAAACTGTACTTCCTCTCTACACCTATAGCCAATATTCTTTTGTCACCTTTCACCACCCCTGCTCAGCACATCTGTTACTCATAATTGTGTCTTAATTGCCTCCCAGTTCAACCATTTGAATATTCACTAAGCCACCTTTTAATCT
This sequence comes from Mobula hypostoma, assembly GCF_963921235.1. Lineage (NCBI taxonomy): Eukaryota > Metazoa > Chordata > Chondrichthyes > Myliobatiformes > Myliobatidae > Mobula > Mobula hypostoma. Next base: position 3,203,492 of record NC_086110.1, read on the forward strand.
CCATTAGCAAGTGCCATCTAACCCACCTTTGCTCATCGATTTATTTAACTTTTAGATAGTAATATTTTGAAATTAAAATTCCCATCTTCATGTGTTAATTCCTCCAAGGTCTTTCCCCTTCTCTGTTCTTTCAAGTTCTTCAGCCCTACAACCCTATGATATTGTGTTCTGACCTCCTGCACTTTGTCAAAGTATATACTATTATTGGAAATCCTTCAGCTATCCCGAGTTAAACCCTGGAATTCCTTCCCAAAATATCCTGATGTGAAATGATGTGAAAGTTTTTTTGCAAAAGGTTTCCGTGAAGCACATTCACAAGTATTTTACTCTATCTAACCAAGTTGTTGGAAGGCTATTTTGGTGGAAGAGATGTGTTTTGCTACTCTGCTCCAAATAGCTAGTGAGGTAGAAGGGCACACAGAGGGAATTCTGGAGACAATGACTGAGATGTCTGAAGGGAAGTATATACAGAAGGACGAGATCAAAATAACAAAGGCTGATGAAGAAATGAGAGGATGGGAAAGAGTGAGTGCATAACCTGCAGGTGGGGATTCTATCAACTCAGGCACATCAGGGACTAAAAATCAGCTGATAAACTAAATGTAGCAAGCATCGCATGTTGTTCAGCCAAATACTGGCACACAAATTAGAAAAAATAACCTATAGATATTTTTTAAAGAGTTACATTCATTAAAATAAAATTGAAATGCTACATTACAATTGTACTAAAAGGACAGTTAGACATGTTAAGAAGTTGTTGAAAAAGACATAGGAAATAAGAACAGGTTTGACCACTTTATACTTATTGTTTAAAGGAGACCCTTTCTTACCTGTGGCACGTCTGATTCTCCTTCTAACACCAGAACAGCACTTTGACCTGGCTGCAGGTCCATACGCAGAGGTCTGACTCTGAAGCAAGGAACATAGTGCCCCTTGGGAGGGGAAGAAATTTTATATTTCATATCAAGAGACACAGGCTGTTTCTGTGGAGAAGGTTTAAAAATGAGAGGAAAACCTTCTGTCTTCCAGTATATTTGATGGTGTCGCCGTCCACGGTTTGTCAGTTTAACTGAATAGTGGCAAACTTGAGAACTGTAACAAATAAGACATGTCACAATGTTTATCAAAGCTTCAAATAAACCTGTTAGTAGCTGTGCAATATATGACTACAGTGAACCAGATAGATGTCTTAGGGGCCAAATCTAAAAGTAAAACACTCAAACACATGTACAGGTGTCAAGCCCTGAGGGCCTGTATACAACACCTCTAGAACCCACAGTGGTGCAGTAGATAAATCACTGGATTTGCAGCTGAGAATCTGGAACATTGAACCAGAGACAGGGTAAATGTCCCAGCATAGCAAAAATCCAAAATTTCATAAACAAAAGAAATCATTTGAGAACCCAGACAGTTCTGCATGCTTTTACATGGCCAATTCTCACACTGTCTGTAAGGAGTTTGTACCTTCTCCCCATGACTACATGGGTTTCCTCTGGGTGCTTTGGTTTCCTCCCACATTCTAAAGATGTATGGTTTAGTACGCTAATTGGTCATATGGGTATAATACATCAGCGTGGGCTCTTTGGGCCAAAAAAGCCTGTTATAGTGCTGTATCTTTAAATAAATAACATTCAACAACCTCAAAGAATACATCTTCAAGTGACACATTTTTTGAATAACACCACTAATGTCAAACACTGCACAATTTACCACACCCCACCAGAAATCACTAAGAATTATATAGCTTATGCTAAAATTTCATATGCTCTGTTGTACACCCCGTTCACACAACATTATGACCAGAGCTCACAGAGACCACTTGACCATGACAAACCATAACTAGAATGTCGGGCCAGCAAGGGATAGATAAGTCACGGAGAAGATGGTGTTGGCTATAAATAATAAGAAGGTTGGCTGAGTCCTGGAAAATATCAGGATTCATTTGTGGAGTATATAAGCTAAGATAAAAGGGAAATTTGATTTCTGGATATAGAAAACAGAAAATTTCTAAATTCAAAAATGGAAAATGTCCAAAGTGTCCTGTTCTGTGATTCTGATGCAACACCACGGGTTACAAGCCCTACTTTTAACATAGGTCAGTAATGATAAAGCTGATCGAGATTCTGGTTCTGTAAGGAGTACCTTGCAATGAATCAGTGAATAATACGGCACAAAGTGAAGCCATTCAGCTCACTGTGACTTTATCAGATCTTTGTACAAGATTTCCAATTAGTCAGTCTCCCAGGCCTTTCCCCAGAGTTATGCAAGTTATGTTATTTCTGGTTCCTTTGCAATTTACTTTTAATCTTTAGTTTCCGACAAACTGCTTCCATTTGAACAGTAGACTATTTATCGAATAGGAACAGTTTTTTTTATCTCCATCAAAGCCATTTATGATTTTAAATACTTCAATTGAAGATGGCTTCAAACTTTTCTGCTCTAATCAAACTTATGAATAATGATGGACTCAATAAAAGCCAATCTAAAATAATAAGCACTTTGTGATAAAAGGGAAGATTTTTGTTAGTTTTTTTAGTTCAACATACAAAGTGAAGACTATACATCGTTATCACTTAATTTTGGATTTACTATAAGACATAGCAGCAGAATTAAGCCATTCAGCCATCAAATCAGCTCTGTCATTCCATTGTAGCTGATGCCAGATCCCACTCAACTCCATACACCTACCTTCTCACCACATCCTTTGATGCTCTGACCGACCAGGAAACCATCAACTTCCACCTTAAATATACCCACGGACTTGGCCTCCACCACAGTTTGTGGCAGAGCGTTCCACAGATTTACTACTCTCTGGTTAGAAAATTTCCTCTTTACCTCTGTTCTAAAGGGTTACCCCTCAAATTTGAGGCTATGCCCTCTGGCTCTGGATACCCCACCAGAGGAAATATCCTCTCCACATCCACCCTACCTAGTCCTTTCAACATTCGGTAGGTTTCAATGAGATACCCACACATTTTTCTAAATTTTAGTGAGTACAGGCCCAAAGATGCCAAACACTCCTCATATGTTAACCCCTTCATTCCAGGAATTATCCTTGTGAACCTCCTCTCCAATGATAACACATCCTTTCTGAGATATAGGGCACAAAACTGTTGACGATACTCCAAGTGTGGCCTGACAAGTGTCTTATAAAGCCACAGCATTATCTCCTTGTTTTTATATTCTATTCCCCTTGAGATAAATGCCACATTGCACTTGACTTCTTTACCACAGACTCAACCTGTAAATCAACCTTCTGGGAGTCTTGCACAAGGACTCCTAAGTTGCTCAGCACCTCTGATATTTTAACCTTCTCCCCGTTTAGATATTAGTCTGCACTATTGTTCCTTTTACTAAAATGCATTATCATACATTTCCCATTCGCTGCATCCTGCCTGTCAGCTATTCCTCTATCCATGCCAGTATCCTTCCTGTAATACCATAGAAATGCATTATCATACATTTCCCAACACTGTATTCCATCTGCCACTTTTTTGCCCATTCTTTCATTTACAGAACTTGTGTCCACACATCTTGACTCCATTCTATCCCTCTTGGTTCAGTTCCTTCCCACCTACATCAGTGACACTTCACATGCTCTCGATCTCAACAACTTTCAATTCACTGCCCTGAGCACCTCATTTTCACCATGCATGTCCAGTCTCTGTAAGCTTCTGTCCCCCTTGAAGAAGGCCTTAAAGGTGTCCACTTCTTTCTCATTGTTTTCACGCTCATTAAAGTACAAAAACCTGGGTTTGCACCTGTCCAAAGGAAATTGCAGGAATGGACTCAGAAAGTGCATCTCAGATCTGTTGCCATTTTCTGCACTATCTACTTAGAAGGCTAATATATGTATATACAAACAAAGTTTGAGGATTCATGATGCCAAGTATTCCTTATGACTGTTGAAATATTGATGGCAATAACTGCATACCTGAGTGGATAGCTTCCTCATCTGTAAACTATAAATCATTGGTTCTACCTTAAGTTTGTTTCTGCAACTTAAAGCTACACTGCGCCTCTCACAGCTGTGGTTGCTACGGGGTTTGGCAGGTATTCTGGAAATTGGTCTGGTCTGAAAATTTTAAGAATGGGCAACATGGGAAAGATAGACTGTCGCTGCACTGGAGATATTGGCTGAGAAGGTAGAAAGGAAGAGAGATCTATCTGTAGGGAACTCTGTACAATAGATATTCACAGCAGGCAATGCAAGGAGATGATGCAATATCATCAGTGAACCTCTAGCCTTAAGCAATTGAAGTGGACTGATCCTGCTTCGCACATTCCTCTTCTCTTTCACAGAACATGGAAAGGCGCTTTGCCAAACATGTTCATGCCTGCACATGGTCCATCCTTCTATTTCCTGTCTGTCCATATGTCTATCTAAATGTCTCTTAAAAGTCTCTATCTGCTAGTACCTCTTCCCCTGAGAGCATGTTCCAGTCCCTACCACTCCAGGTGTAGAAAACCTGTCTCATAAGTCTCCTTTAAACTTTTCCCACCATCCACATCATAGATCTTTATCTTCAAGTATTTGACATTTTATTTCTCAACGTTTTCAGAGTCACAGTATTCAGGTGACGAAAACCAGCCACACTTACTTTACTGTTCTCTGATTCCAACTTCCTAAGCAAATCCCCAAACAACTTTGGCAGGCATCAGAACGTGAAACTTTTGAGGTGACTACTTGCCTGAATAGCGATCCAAGGTTAAGCTGTGGTCCAAACGGTTTGTTCGATACAATGGTACACCCTGTGCCCTTGGCTTGCACATGGATGCATTTTGAATGACTGTTCTCTATTAACAAGAGCACCTTGTCTTCAGACCAGATGGTGTCATCAAGATGTGCCACAATAGTCATATCTATATGACCAAGAGGGGGAATCACAGTTTCACTGGGTAGCAAACGCCATTTCGAGTTTTCCAGTGCCTGAAATATGAATTAGAGCATAGACAACTTATTAATGTGATGAAGCAGGCTAAACCACCCTCACTACTCTGAAACTAAACACAATATATACTAGGTAATAAAGTGCCATTCTAACTGGATCCAGAAAATAGAAATTATGTATCTGAGAGTAGTGAGTGAGCACTACACATACATTAACAAGACGATGAAAACAGAGGCTGTAAATTTATAGCAAAACACTACGAGGGAAATAATTTCAATATAACACAATTGTGGACTAAATATCTACTATTACACATAGAATTTTGAACTAATAATCAGAACTGCATATACAAAGCACAAAATAAAGTTTAGTTCTTAATTCTGCAATTTCTAACTCTACAATGAAGCAAACAAAAATACTGCATGTTACAGTTTATTGGTTAGGTTGCTCCTGGAGTTTCAGAAGCCGAGATTCAAGATTGAAGATTGTTTAATATCATTTCCAGTATATAAGTATAAAGAAGAATAAAATAATTGTTCCTCCGGATCCAATGCAGCACAGAAAAAAGATAAAGAACATAATAGTAGAAAAACACAATAAATATAAATAACTTAAGATAGCTTATGTACATAGACTGATTGTATGTCCATAAAGAGACGCCAGGCACGGGAGTGTCTGCACATAAAGTGACCCTGACAGGAAATGGTAAAGTCGTGGTGGTGGGGGTGTGGAGGGAAGTGTTGATTAGCCGTACTGCTTGGGGAAAGTAACTGTTTTTGAATCTAATGGTCTTGGCATTGATGCTACATAGCCTCCTCCCCGAGGGGAGTGAAACAGGGTGGGTGGGATCCTTCATGATATTGTTGGTCCTTTTCCTGCACCTTTCTGTATCACCAGCGGGTGGGTCAGAGCCACTGATGCATTCTGCAGCTTTGATTCCCTGGTGTGAAGCCTTCCTGTCCGCTGCAGTACAGTTTCTGCACCATGCAATGATGCAGCGTGTTATGTTGCTCTCCACTGCACATCTGTAGAACAACGTGAGTACAGACGTGCATAGTCCAGCTCCCTTCAGCCTCCTCAGAAAGTAAAGCCTTTTCTGATTGTGTGGGATGTGCTCTGGGACCATGAGAAGTCATGCAAGATGGGACTCCCAGGAACACTCACAACACGCTGGAGGAACTCAGCAGGTCGGGCAGCGTCCATGGAAACGATCAGTTAACATTTCGGGCCGGAAGCCTTCATCAGGACTGAAGAGGGAGGGGGCAGAGTCCCTATAAAGAAGGTGGGGGGAGGGTGGGAAGGAGAAGGCTGGTAGGTTCCAGGTGAAAAACCAGTAAGGGGAAAGATAAAGGGGTGGGGGAGGGGAAGCAGGGGGGTGATAGGCAGGAAAGGTGAAGAAGGAATAGGGGAAAACACAACGGTTAGTAGAAGGAGGTGGAACCATGAGGGAGATAGTAGGCAGCTGGGGTAGGGGGCAGATTGGAACCGGGATAGGGGAAGGGAGGTGGAGGGAATGACCAGAAGTCGGAGAACTCAATGTCCATACTAAGGGACTGGACACTACCTAGACGGTATATGAGGTGTTGCTCCTCCAACCTGAGGACAGCCTCATCATGGCAGTAGAGGAGACCATGTATGGACATATCTGAATGGGAATGTGAAGCAGAGTTGAAGTGGGTGGCAACCGGGAGATCCTGTCAGTTGTGGCGGACGGAGCAGAGGTGCTCGACGAAGCGGTCCCCCAATCTGCATCGGGTTTCACTGATGTAGAGGAGGCCGCAACGGGAGCACAGGATGCAATAGATGACCCCAACAGACTCACAAGTGAAGTGTTGCCTCACTTGGAAGGACTGTTTGGGGCCCTGAATGGTGGCAAGAGACACCTCCTCTTCTTCCGTCTTCTTCCTCCTGCGGTCAATAATTAGCTCTTTGGTTTTGAGTGAAAGGTTGTAGTTGTGGTACCTTTCAACCAGATTTTCAATCTCTCTCTTATTGGCCAATTACTGAGCCACACAATTTTAGGAATAAAGTGAGTAAAACATGGAGCTAAGCACTCAGCCTTGTGTGGGCACCTGTGCTGACAGTGATCGTAAAGATGTTGCCAATCAAATTGACTGGGGTCTGTAGGTGAGGAAATTGAGGATCCAGTTGCACAAGATGGTATGGAGGCCCAGGTTTTGGAGCTTAGTAACATGCTTCAAGTAAACTTGTTTGAAGTTGCAGAAAAGGGGAAGGAGTGGAATGAACAAGGGAAATGCCTGTGATGGGATGATGAGCAGAGATTAAATGGCATAAATGGTGGCAGTGCCAATTGAGAGTGTTGCTGAAGGCTTGTTAATTGCAGCTGAATTATCTGCTCCCATTTATGCCTTTGCTACAGCTAAACGGTTTATTCTCAATCACAATTGCTTTCATTTAAACAACAATACATCTTTGAAATTTTTCACACATTTTTTAAATCCACCACAGGTCTCATGATCTGTGTCTACAATCTTCTCCAAAACTTACAATCTGCCAACGTATCTGTGTTCCTCCAAATCTGGCTTCTTGATTCTACCCAGAAAATACTGCTTACTGTATATATCAACTAACAGGCCCTTCTGCCAAAGCTCTAAACTCACAAATTCTCTTGCTAAAGCTCTCATTCTTTTTCACTTTTTTAAAGATACCTACCATTAATTATATGAGCCTTATGTACTGTGGTTTCTATGTGATTGCTGGTTCTATGTTTTGCACCTTGGCCTCAGAGAAATGCTGTTTCATTTAGATATATTCATATGCATGGTTGAATGACAATGATAACTTGAACTTAAAACTTTAACCAGTCTTCAGGGCCCTTTATCATTGGAAAGGAAAGCAGCAGAAACCAGGCTATACACCTTCCCCTCCCCTACTTTGTTATTCTAGCTCCTGCCCCTTCCCTTCCAGTCCTAATGAAGGGTTTCCGCCCAAAACATCAAAAATTTATTCCTTTCCATTGATGCTGCCTGACTTGCTGAGTTCCCCTCGCATTTTGTGTTTGTGATGTTGATACTTGCCAAAATGGCGTCATACTCCGCAGAGGCAATTGCAAATAAAGGCCAAGGGTTAAAGCTAATCCAAGACACATTAGAATTTTAAGTTAACTATAAAATGAAGCTACCTTTATAATTGCAAGTTGGCTTTCACAGACACGTCCCCATTGATCCAAACAATTGATCAACAGTGTTGCTGGTAAAAGTACTGCAGATGCATCACAATAATTCATCTTTAGTCAATCAACCTTTCCAATTTGGTAGATCCAATCAATAGTGAAATAGCACATTTAACATAAATTATGTTATCCATAAATCAACAACATAAATTCTTTGGTAAAACAAATCTGCAGGTCATACAGATAAGCCAAGATATACAGACTTAAAAATGGTAAATACTTTATGAACTCCACTACAAATCTCCAAAAATGCTTCTAAGAGATGCTTCAAGGTGAAGCAGTGTACACATACATATCAATTTTCTACATTTCCAGCCACAAACTACAATTTTGCATGGAATTAACACAAGCAAATTTATTAAGGCAATCAAAAGGATACCTATACAACCCTAAATTCAAGAGAAAGACTGCAGGTAAGACCATAGGACATAGGAACAGAATTAGGCCATTTGGTCTATCAGGTCTGCTCTACCATTCCATGGCCGATTTATTATCCTTCTCAACCACATTCCCCTGTTTTCTCCCCACAGCCTTTGACGCCCTTATTAACCAAGAAACTATTAACCTCCACTTTAAGTATACCTAATGACTTGGCCTCCACAGGCATCCATAGCAATAATTTCCACACATTTATCACCTACTGACTAAAGAATCTTTGCTCTAAAGTGACATCGTTCTATTCTGAGGTTGCGTCCTCTGGTCTTAGACTGTCCCGCTATTGGAATCGTCCTCTCCAAGTTCACTCTATCTAGGCTTTTCAATGTTCCATAGGATTTAATGAGATCCATCCTCACTCTTCTGAACTCCAGTGAGTACAGGTGCAGGATCATTAAGTGCTCCTAATATGTTAACCCTTTCATTCCCAGGATCTTTCTCGTAAGCCCCCTCTGGACCCTTTGCAATGCCAGCATCTGCTTTCTTAGATATGGGGCCCCAAACTGCACACAATACTCCAAGTGCAGTCTGACCAATGTCTTATAATGTCCAGAATGTTTCTGACTTCATAGAGAGCATGGCAACTTCACAAGGACAACGTAAATGAGTCAGACAGCAAAGGGGCGGCAAAGAATTAATTCTCTGATAACAAAGGGACATTATGGAAATACCAAGTAAGGGGAACTCCACACTGAGAGGTCAATACTTCAGAAAACTGTGGTGAAATAAGAAACAAAATCAAATAGGCAAAGAGTGTATTAGAAAATACTTGCAGATAAAGTTACAGGATTTATAAATGCTGGTGTTTTATAAAAGGAAGATGATAACAGTGGATTATTAAGGACTAAAAATGTAAACAATATATGGTGAGAGAAGACATGGCTTGGTTCGAAATGAATATTTGATGGGGATAATGCAGGCATTGTCTCAAGAAATAGGAGTATGAAATAATTGGCATGGGAAAAAATATAGAACCCTGGGTAGGTTAACACAGGACTGGAAGGTGGCTTATGAGGTACTGACAAGGTAAATCAAACTAACTCTGGTGAATGTTTCAGGGGTACTGTAACTCATCTTTTAGACCGGCAGGTTAGTCAAGGATAGTTAGATTACATTTGGGAAAGAGAAGTGCCAGTAAAGATAGGGCATTTGAGTTCCACACAAAGTACTGGAGGAACTCAGCAGGCTAGGCAGTATCTATGGAAAAAAAGTACAGTTGACGTTTCGGCTCGAAACATTGACTGTACTCTTTTCCTAGATGCTGCCTGGCCTGCTGAGTTCCTCCACCATTTTGCATGTGTTGCTCTGATTTCCAGCATCAGCAGATTTTCTCTTGTTTAAGATAGGGCATTTGATGGAGTCCAGTGGTTGATAGATTCTTGATTGGTCAGCGCATGAAGGGATACAGATTTGATGGGCCAAATGGCCTAATTCTACTCCTATATCTTGTGGTCTTATGGATCTTAGAAAAATTCCACATGGCTGATTAAAACCATTTGCCTTCAAAGGTTGGTTGGTGGGGTGGAGATACGTCTCTACAAAAGGAGGTATAAAGTGCTCCTTCCAGCCACTAGCCTGCAGGTCACCTTGGGAAAGGTGTAGAACCTGCTTAGCCCACACAACCCCCATCAGGGTCACATGAAGCCACGGTAGCAAGTGGTGGATGGTCATACGAGTAACTGGTCACAAGTCCTAGTTATGTGACCATTACCATGAGGCAGACAATCCCTGAAGAGTATTGATGATGACTGGGGTCACAGCCCAGAAGAAGGCAATGGCAAACCACTTCTGAGGGAAAATTTGCCAAGAATAATCATCATGAAAAGGCCACTATCGCCCTCATCATAGACGTGATACATAACATATGAAATCTTGCAAAGGAAAGCTAGAGACTTAGTTACAATGTAACTCAGAGGCAGGACGCAAAGGCTAATAGTTGAGTTATGTTTTAATGACTGGAACTGTATGCAGTGAGTTTCAGAGAGGTAAATGTTGGCTCTATTGCCTTTAACAGTTCATATTGATGATTTCAATATAGACAGCAAGAAATAGGGTGACAGACATTAGTTGTAAGGTTGAGTATGAGGCAGAAAGCTACAGTAAAGTAAGAAGTCTGTATTTATGCTCTATTAATGCTCTATTCTTGGTTAACGAAACCCAATTTCCCTTGGGATCAATAAAGTATATCTATCTATCTAAGAAGGACAACAAATTGGAAAAAGGAAGTGAATGCAGATAAGAGTGAGGTAATGCATTTGGGAAAGTAATGAAAATAAACAAGAAGATCGAATCAAAAGGACCTTGGAATTCATGTCCATCAATCCTCGTAAGTAGCAGAGCAAGTAGACAAGGTGATTAAGGCAGGATATGGCATATTTCTCTTTATTCATTATTATAGTGGTTCTGTCAGCATGGCAGTATTTGTGATTCTATCACTGCCTCTCTGCTAATGCTCTTGGTGTTACTAATCAATCAACCAGTCTAGATCATTGCAAATCATGGTAAGCCAATGCAATCAAAAGCCCGGTCTCCTGGGTCCACAGCTATCCTCCAATGGCATCTTTATCTTCCTCCACAGCAAGCTATCAAGCTTTCAACTAGCTAAGCTACCAGCTGGAGAAGCACTGTAAAGCAGCACTTAGACAAACACTAAGATGCACCACATTGTTTAATCTGTTAACATGTTCAAGTGGATGCCATAACAATTAGCAACAATGAACAAAATGGGGATTTAGAGGAATGGGAATACATTTACTGAGTTCTTTTTTGGGTAGTTGTTGGGATTTACTGTGGTGTTCCATGATATCCTATTTCAGATGTCTATGTGCATTGAATTCAACTTTATCACTTCCACCACCAGCTGAGTGAATGACTGTATGTACCTCTTTCTCCAAATCAGAGTTGTCATATTGAGTCCTTCCATAAACTATTCATAACAGTTTAAGTAAATGCATGTTCTCTATTGCAAAACAAAAAGTTAAACCACAAGCACTAATACTGTACCTACTGTGTTAGTGTCCCAGAAAGCCAATAGATTTTTTAATAATACATTTTGACCACACTCACATCTGAGCAGTAAGGCATCATTGTGCTTTTGTGCACTACAAGGACCTGTTTTTTCATTCCATCCTTGAGGCTGACAGCATCCAGTTTGTTCACGGTTAGACCCCACATCAAGTGAGTTTGAGACATTTGTGCACAACTTTAATGTATGCAAAAAGCAGTGTAGTTATCTGAGATCATCAATGAGCGTCCCTGCAAGTTTCACGCCCTTCATAATTTACGTTACACCAAGAAAACAAATAACTTTACAAAACCCAATAATTTCTGCAGATGTATAGTATGTACAGTAAAATTCGATTTTAGGACCACTTTCGATTGCTGACAGAGGCTTATTGACTAATTTGTATCAATGGTAGAAGAACTGCCTTCAACTTGAAAACTTTGTTCTTGATTTTGAAACATGAATTCAGCCTCACATCATAAGCTTACAACAACGTAACTTAAATTTTTAAAAAATCTGCAGGTGCTGAAAATTTTAAATACAAACGAAGAGCTGAAAATACTCAGCACATTAGGCAGCAGTTATATGGGAGAAACAGAATTAACATTTCACTTCAATCGCTCTTCATTTCTTTATGTTTGTACAACTGTATTTCATTCTGTTGTTTCCCAGTTTAAAGAGTTGCACAGAAACAAGTATTTCTGTCCACCAGGTCCAGGTTAATCTTTCTGCCCTCTTATACTAATCCTATTTGCCTGTGTTACAGTTATATCCTTCTAAGGCTTCCTTATTTAACTGTCTAAATGCCTCTTCAACATAGTATCTAATCCTACCAGCTCCTCTAACAGCATTCCATATATCAACCATTTTCTGTGTAGAGCAGTTACCTTTCTTACTGATAAAGTGGCCACTGAGTGTGAGTTTGTGGTCTTATGTTGCTGTGGCCCATTTACTTCAAGATCAAGGTTCGACATGTGTATACAGAGATGCACTTCTGCACACCACACTCTTCTGTTGTAATGCGTGGTTATTTGAGTTACTGTCGCCTTCCTGCCAGTTTGAACCAGGCTCTTCTGACCTCTCTCATTTTCACTCACTGAACTGCTGCTTGCTGGATTTTTTTTTGTTTTTCGCACCATTCCCTGCTAGAGACTGTTGTGCATGAAAATCCCTGGCACCAACAGTCAAACCACTTCATCTGGCACCAACAATCATTCCACAAAGTCAGTCACTTGGATTACATTTCTTCCCCGTTCTGATGTTTGGTCTGAACCACAACTGAACCTCTTTACCGTGTCTGCATCCTTCCATGCATTGAGTTGTTGTAACATGATTGGTTGATTAGATATTTGCATTCACGAACCGGTGTACAGACGTACCTAATAAAGAGGCCACTAAATGTGAAGTCTTTCCATTTTAATGTTAAATCCATGTCCTCTCATTTTTGATATCCTCTAGGATGGAAAAAAGATTTTAACTATTTACCTTATGCAAACCTCTTCTCATTTTACATCCCTCCATTGAGACCCTAAGACACTAAGACAGGAGCATATTTAGGCTATTTAGCCCATCAAGTCTGCTCTGCCATTATATTACGGCTAAGTTATGACCTTCCATCCCCATTGCACTGCCTTCTTCCCTTACTAGTCAAGGACCTATCAAACACTGTTTTAAACATATCAATTACTCGGCCATTGCAGCTGTCTGTGGCAGTAAATTTCACAGAATCAGCACACTCTGGCTAAAGAAATTCCTCCTCATCTCTGTTCTAAAGGAATGTCTCTCTATTCTGAGGCTGTGTTCTCGGCTCCCAAACTCTCCCACTTATAGGAAACATCCCTTCCATATCCACTCTATCTTGGCCTTTCAATATTCAATAGGTTTCAATGCCTTCATTTTAAATTCCAGGGAGTATCAGCCCACAGCCATAAAAACACTCCAAAGACGTTAACCTACCACCTCACCAGCCTCCGTGTCCAGCACATAATTCACCGAAACTTCAGTCATCTCCAACAGGATCCCATCACCAAGCACATTCACAACCCCCCCACCCCATCTCCACTTCCCACCACACTTTTTGCTTTCAACAGGGATTGCTTCCTATGCGACTCCTTTGTCCATTCATCCCTCCCCACTGATCTGGCACTTATCCTTGCAAGCGGAACAAGTGCTACACCTTCCCCTACACATCCTCCCTCACTACCATTCAGGGTCCTAAACAGTCCTTCCAGGTGAGGCGACACTTCACCTGTGAGTCTGTTGGGGTCATTTACTGTCTTAGGTGCTCCTGGTGTGGCCTCCTGCATGTTAGTGACCCCTGATGTAGGTTGGGAGACCACTTTGCTGAGCATCTACACTCCATCCACCAGAACATGCAGGATCTCCCAGTGGCAACCCATTTTAATTCTACTTCCCATTCCCGTTCAATATGTCCATTCATAGCCTCCTCCACTGTCGTGATGAGGCCACATTTATGTTGGAGGAACAACATCGTATATTCCACCTGGGTTGCCTCCAACCTGATGGCATGAACATCGATTTCTTAAACTTCCGGTAATGTCCCTCACCCCCACTTCACCATTCCCCATCCCCTTGTCCCTCTCTCACCTTATCTCACCTCCCTCTGGTGCTTCTCCCCCCTTTCTCTTTCTTACACGGCCTCTCTCTCTTCCACCAATCAACTTCCCAGCTCTTTACTTTATCCCTCCCCCTCCAGGTTTTACCAATCACCTGGTGTTTCTCTCTCCCTTCCTCCCGCCTTTCTAAATCTACTCCTCAGCATTTTCTTTTCAGTCCTCCCAAAGGGTTTCGGCCTTAAATGTCAACTGTACTTTTTTCCATAGATGCTGCCTGGCCTGCTGAGTCCCTCCAACATTAACCCTATCATTTCCGGAATCATTCTCGGGAACCACCTCTGGACTCTCTCCACTACCAGTACATCTTTTCTTAGATCATTTGTCCATTATGTGCCATGTCATATGACATGGACATCATGCTTTCTGTGACCATGATTGTTCTTGGAAAATTTTTCTACAATAGTAGGCTGCCATTGCCTTCTTCTGGGCAGTAGCTTTACAATACAGGTGACTCCAGCCATTATCAGTACTCTTCAGAGACTGTCTGCCTGGTGTCAATGGTCGCGTAACCAGGACCTGTGATGTGCACCAGCTGCTTATTTGACTATCCACCAACTGCTCCCATGACTTCATGCAGTCTTTATCAGGAGGCAATGCAAGTGCTACCCCTTGCCCAAGGGTGACCTGCAGGCTAGCGGAGAAAAGGAACACCTTACACCTCCTTTGATAGAGACATATCTCCAGCCCACCCCCAACCCGCCATTTTGTAGATAAGGAGGCTAAAACTACTCACAAAAATCCAATGCAGTCTGGCAAATGCCTCATAAAGCCTCAGCATTACATCTTTGCTTTTATATTCTAATCCCCTCGAAATAAATGCTAAAATTGCATTTGCTTTCCTTATCAACAACTCAACCTGCAAATTAACCTTCAGGGAATTGTGCATGATCCAACAGTATGTTCCATCTGTCACTTCTTTGCCCATTCTCCTAATCTGTCCTTTTGCAGACAACCTACTTCCTCATCTCTACCTGTTCCTCCACCTATCTTCATGTCGTCCGTGAACCTGCCACAAAGCCATCAATCCTGTCATCCAGATCATTGGCGTATAACATGAAAAGCAACTGTCGAATCTCCAGTCAATGCAGCCAAACAGAAAAGGCCCCATTTATTCCCACTCTCTGCCTTCTGCCAGTCAGCCAATGTTCCATGCTTATATCATTCCTGTAATACCGGGGGCTCTTATCTTGTTTAGCTGCCTCATGTGCAGCACCCTGTCAAAGGCCTTTTGAAAATTCAAGAATTCGACATCTACTGACTCACCTTTGTCTATCCTGCCTGTTACTTCCTTAAAGAATTCCAACAGATTAGTCAGGCAAGATTCCCCCTTAAGGAAACCATGCTGACGTTGGCCTATTTTATTATGTGCCTCGAAGTACACTGAAATCTCATCCTCTTCTTACAGAAACATCTGCATGATGCTAAACTAGGGCACATCATCAGTGTTGTTACTGGGGTTATCACGTGTTTCGGGTCTTTCAACATCATACACCCTCGCCCAGGCAACCCGACCAGGGTTGATCAGACCCCGGCCTGTGCCCTAGCAGCAATACACCTTCGCCCAGGCAACCCGACCAGGGTTGATCAGACCCCGGCCTGTGTCCTAGCAGCAATACACCCTCGCCCAGGCAACCGGACCGGGGTTGATCAGACCCCGGCCTGTGTCCTAGCAGCAATACACCCTCGCCCAGGCGACCCGACCGGGGTTGATCAGACCCCGGCCTGTGTCCTAGCAGCAATACACCCTCGCCCAGGCAACCCGACCGGGGTTGATCAGACCCCGGCCTGTGTCCTAGCAGCAATACACCCTTGCCCAGGCGACCCGACCGGGGTTGATCGGACCCCGGCCTGTGTCCTAGCAGCAATACACCCTTGCCCAGGCAACCTGACCGGGGTTGATCAGACCCCAGCCTGTGTCCTAGCAGCAAACTACGGATCTGCCCTCTTTATCCAGAGCCATCTTGACGCTTTCTCTGCTGCATCTGTGGTGGTAGAAATGGCTCTCCTGCTCTCTCCCGTGATTCCAAGTGCACTGTATACTTTGCAGAGCGACTGGCCTGCAAAGCCACGACACCCGACCCCTACGGGCCAACACTTTGCTCTCCAGCCTCTTCTTTGTCAGTTGTTCTTCAGATCTTCATACTTGGCTCTTTTCCGCTCATAGGCCTCCTCCATGCGTTCTTCCCACAGCACGGTAAACTCAAGCATAAGAACGTGCTTCGATGAGTCGGACCACAACACAATGTCGGGCCGCAATGTAGTCTCTGTGATGTGGAGAGGAAACTGCAGCTGTTTTCCCAGGTCTGCTTTTAGCTTCCAGTCCTGCGCAATGAAGAGCAACCCGGTTGTTTTCTGGTGTTCTGTTAGTCTTTCCCCCTCTTTGACAAAGCAGATGGTATTCTTGACCGGACTTGTTTTCTGGCAGATGTTAAGGGTGCTGCAGATTGTCTCAGCAATTTTCCAGAGGACCTGGTCATGCCACCACCGATACCAGCAGCTCAGAATATGCTCTAGCGTACCGGTCTTCTCACAGAGCGGGCAAGCTGGTCATTCTACAAGGCCCCAGCAGTGCAGATTGGATGGGCTAGGAAGGACGTCATAAACAGCCTGGATAAGGAACTTGATATGGTGTGGATCCACCTTCCAGAGATTGTTCCACATGATCTTTCACTTGATCACCTGCTCCCATTTGGTCCAGGCTCCTTGTTGTTTCATTGCCACTGCTCTGCTCGTCCTCTCCTCCTCCACAGCTGCCCTTACTTCATTCCGGACCAGTTCTCATCACTCTTTCCCTTGTACTTCGTCAAAATGGGGGACCTGAAGGCTTCTGAGTCCAACTCTCCCCTTGGCGACTGCCCCCACCAGCACTTTGTGGCTCAGTCGCGCCTCAGCTTCTTCCAATGCAGCCTCTGCTCTCCACTTTCTTCCAGTTCTC
Organism: Mobula hypostoma; assembly: GCF_963921235.1. Lineage (NCBI taxonomy): Eukaryota > Metazoa > Chordata > Chondrichthyes > Myliobatiformes > Myliobatidae > Mobula > Mobula hypostoma. The sequence goes on from NC_086110.1 coordinate 3,220,587, forward strand.
ACTGCCACTCTTGCTCCGGCAATCTTTGGATCTGAAGATTCCCGGAACTGCAGCACCTCTCTTGATCACAAAACCTTGAACTCCTCCTCGATGGATTTCACGGGTAGCCTCAGTTTGCAGTTATTCCTGTACAGAGCGATGCTGCTGATGTTCCTTGGTAAACCCAGCCATCTTCGCAGGAACTGGCTGACTACCCTCTCTAATTCAGCAACAGTGGAAATAGGAAACTCACAGAGAAGCAGTGGCCAGAGGATTCTTGGTAGTGTACTGTGCTGGTAAATCCATGCCTTAAACTGCCCTGGAAGGCCAGTCCTGTCAACCCCTTGCAACCATTGTTCAAACTCCCCACAGGTGATTCTTATTGCTGCCTTATCTCTGAGTGTTCCATCAAACATCTTCCCAAGACTTTTAACAGGGTTCTCTGTGATGGTAGGAATTGGAACGTCCTCAACAGAGAAACAAAATTTCTCCTGTACGCTCCCCTTCTTCAGCACTACAGATCTTGATTTTGCAGGATTAAAGAACATCCTTACCCACCTCATCACCCTTTCCAGCCCCTTAAGAATCCACCTAGCACCAGGCACTGACTCCGTAGTGATAGTCAGATCATCCATGAAGGCTCATATTGGTGTTTGGCGGATGGCAGATCTTGATTTCGGGCCTCGACAGTCTGACTCTTCAGATTTTACCAGCATATTCATTGTCAGGGCTGAAAATTGAGGTCAAGCTAACTGGCCTGTAATTTCCTTTCTCTTGCCTCTCTCCCTTCCTTTCAGAAACAGAATCAGGTTTGAGATCACCAGCATGTGTCATGCCATTTGTTACATGGCAACAGTACTTTGCAATACATAATTAACTAAGTAGTCTAAAAAGGGAAAAATGAGTAGTGAAGTAGTGTCCATGAGTTCAATGTCCATTCAGAAATCTTATGGCAGAGTGGAAGAAGCTGTTCCTGCATCATTGGGTGTGTGCCTTCAGGTTCCTGTACCTCCTCCCCTTTGGCAGCAATGAGAAGAAAGCACGTCCTGAGTGAGCAGAGGTCCGTAATGATGGATGCCACCTTGTTGAGGCATCACTCCTTGAAGACGCCCTGGATGCTGGGGAGGCTGGTGCCCATGATGGAGCTGACTGAGCGCACAACATTCCAATCCTGTAAAACCACTCCCCCCACCCACCCCTCATACCAGACTGTGATGCAGCCAGTTAGAAAACTCTCTGCAGGAATTTGCAAGTATCTTTGGTGACATACCAAATCTCCTCAAACTCCTAATGAAATATTACCATTATCATGTTTCCTTTGTAACTGATGGGCCTAGGATGGATCCTCAGAGATCTTCTCACCCAGAAACTTGAAATTGCTCACCCTTTCCACTGTGATCCCTCGGCGAGGACTGTTGCGTGTTCCCTCGACTTATCCTTCCTGAAGTCCACAATCAATTCTTTGGTCTTGCTGACGTTGAGTGCAAGGTTGTAGCTGCAATACCACTCAACCAGCTGATCTGTCTCACTCCTGTACACCTCCTCGTCACCGTCTGAGTTCTGCCAAATGATTGTGTCATCAGCAAATTTATAGATGTCATTTGAGCTGTGCCTAGCCACACAATCAAGAGCGTAGAGCATGGGCTAAGCATACATCCTTGAGATGCACCCCTGTTGATTATCAGCGAGGTTGAGGATCCAGTTGCAGAGGAAGGATAGCCCTCCATAAGACATACCTGACCATCTTGTGTAGCCCTGCCACAGAATTAGCCCTCAGCAAATCTCCTGGTTCATGCACGGGTTTCAATTCGAGTGTATACAGTATGTTCTCAAAGGCACATACTCATCCACATAGGTTTTAATGAAGTCAGTGACAACTGTGACATATTCATTCAGACTCGAAGATGACACCCTGAATATTGTCCAGGCCCCTGACTCAAAGCTGTCCTGTTTGTGCTCCTTTGCCTCCTTTGTCCATACCTTCTTGCTCTTCTCTACTGGTGCTGTGGTCTTCAGTCTCTGCCTATACTCGGTGAGTAGAAGTAGAGCCAGGTGATCAGACTTCCCGAAGTGTGAATGTGGGATGGCACGGTAAGCACTCTTGATAGTTGTATTTTAGTGCTCCAGTGTGTGGGCTCCTCTGGTTCCACAAGTGATATGTTGGTGATAATTATTTAGGAACTTTTTCAAGCTCTAAATGATGGGGAAGGCAACGGGGTGTGTTGTTTCATGCCTGCCCGAAGTAGAATAAACATCGCTGCCAAGATAATGGCTGAAAACTCCCACCGCAGATAAAATGGACAAAACTAGATCGCTAGATGTTCCAGGTCGGGTGAGCAGGACTGGGACAGAACTGTCACATTTGTGCACCACAACGTGTTAATCAAAAAGCATACTCCACCTCATCTGCCTTTGAAAGAATCAGCAGTCCTATTTTGGCAGTGAATTGTGAAGCCAGCAAGCTGTATCGCTGCGTCTGGAATGGCAGGGGATAGCCAAGATTCTATGAAACAAAAATCACAACATGCTCTGATGTCCCTCTGGTACAGCAATCTTGCTCTGAGGTCTTCAATTTTACTTCCCAGAGACTACGTTTGCTAGCATTATTCACACTAGTGGAAGTTAGAGCCCCTTCTTAGACAAACTTTTAAACCAGCACAGCATCCTCGCTTCTGCTGTCTTAAAGGGGAACTGCACTTGCGACCAGAAACTGCCGTCCAACATTCGTCGACTTTAAGTAGTGATAGATCTTTTAAACGTTTTAAAACAATGTTGCTTACTGTCTTATCCATGGCTGTAGCCATGGAATTCCAGCTGTACCAGTCTAAATATGGAATACTTGAAGATTTCTATCAGAACTGCTTGCACAAGTCGCCTTCTTAATGTTACCACCAGATTACTTCTCTTAAACAGTGGAGTGATAATTGCAATTTTCCAGTGTCCAGAACCATTCCAAAATCTAGTGGTTCTTGTAAGATCACCACTAATATCGCCACAATCTATTCTGCTACCTCCTTCAGAACCCTGGGATATAGTCCATCTGGCCTATGTGATTTACCTACTTTCAGATTTTTCAGCTTCCCAAGTATCTTCTCCCTAGTAATAGCAACTACCCTCACTTCTGTCCCCTGGAACTCTTGAACTTCCAGCATACTGCTGGTGTCTTCCACATTGAAGACTGATGCAAAGTACTTTGTAAGTTCAACAGCCATTTCTTGATCCCCATTACAACCTTTCCAGCATCATTTTCCAACAGTCTGATATCCACTCAAGCATTTCTTTTACTCCTCATATATCTGAAAAACCTTTGGTATCCTCTTCTGTATTATTGGCTAATTTACCTTCATATTTCATCTTTTCTCTCATTATTGCTTTCTGTTGACTTCTGATAGTTTTTAAAAGCTTCCTAACTTCCTCAAATTTTTGCTATAATATATGGTCTCTCTCTTGCTGTTATGCTGTCTTTGACTTCCCTTGTCAAACAAGGTCGATCATCTTCCCTTTAAAATACTTCTTTAGAATGTGTCCTTGAGGGATTATGACGTTTAAGTGGAATAGCCTTTTCCCCAGTGGGTCCAAACAGAAGCTGCTCTAAAAACCATCATCTTGGAAGCATTCTACACATTTGCTCTCTTGGGATCCTGCACCAACCTGATTTTCCTACTCTACCTGCCTATTTAACTCCTCCATAACTATCATAACATTTCCCTTTTTACATGCCTTTTCGACCTCCTGTTGTAATTTGGACCCCACATGACAGCTACTGTTTGGAGGCCTGTAGATAACCTCCATCAGAATCTTTTTACCCTTGCAGTTTCTTAACCCTACTCATAAGGATTCTACATCTTTCAATCCTTTGATCTTCTTTCAGCCATGACATAGTGATGCCTACAATGTCATACCTGCAAATCTCTAACTATGTTACAAGATTTGACTGCATTGGTGCTGCTTCCTGCACCCATACTGAGATTGATGATTTCCTCAACTTTGCCTCCAACTTCCACCCTGCCATCAATTTTACTTGGTCCATTTCCAACACCTCCCTCCCTTTTCTCAATCTCTCTCTCTCCATTTCTGGATATCTACTGATATCTTTTTAAACGCATTGGCTTTCACAGCTATCTGGACTATACCTCTTCCCACCCTGTCACTTGAAAAAATGCCATCCCTTCTCTCAATTCTTCCATCTCCACCGCATCTGCTCTCAGGTTAAGGCTTTTCATTCCAGAACCACTGAGATGTCCTCCTTTTTCAAAGACTGGTGTGTCCCTTCCTCCACCAACAATACTGCCTTCATCCACATCTAAGCCATTTTGCTCACATCTGCCCTCACGCCATCCTCCCACCATCACACCAGGGATAGGGTTCCTCTTGTCTTCACCTACCATCGCACAGGCCTCTGTGTCCAGCATACAACTCTCCATAACTTCCGCCATTTCCAATGGGATCCCGCCACTAAACACATATTTCTCTCCCCCTACTTCCCACTTTCCACAGGAATTGTTCCCTACACAACTCCCTTGTTCACTCATCCCTCCCCACTGACCTCCCTCCTGGTACTTATCCTTGCAAGCGGATCAAGTGCCACATCTGCCCCTACACCTCCTCCCTCACTACCACTCAGTGCTCCAAACAGTCCTTCCAGGTGAGGCAACACGTCACCTACAAGTCTGTTGGTGTCATCTATTGTATCTGGTGCTCCCTGTGTGGCCTCCTGTATATCGGTGAGATCCATCGTAGATCGGGAGACCGCTTCACCAAGCACCTTTGCTCTATCTGCCACAAAAAGCAGCATGTCCCGTCGCCCACCCAGTTCAATTCTACTTCCAATTCCCATTCCTACATGACAGTCCATAGCTCTCTCTATTGTCGCGATGAGGCCACACATAGGTTGGAAGAGCAACACCTCATATTCTGTCTGGGAAGCCTCCAACCTGATAGCATGAATATCGATTTCTCGAACTTCCAGTAATTACCCCACCTTCACTATTCCCCATTCCTGTTTCCTCCTCTCACCTTAACTCATTACCTGCCCATCACCTTCCTCTGGTGCTCCTCCCCTTCCCTTTCTTCCATGGTCTTCTGTCCTCTCCTACCAGGTTCCCCATTCTCCAGCTCTTTATTTCTTTCACCAATCAACTGTCCAGCTCTTTATTTCACCCCAGCCCACTCTCCCATTTCACCTATCACCTACCACCTTGTAGTTCTTCCTCTCCTCCCCCACCATCTTACTGCGACTTTTCCTCTTCCTTTCCGGTTCAGATAAAGGCTCTAAGCCCGAAAGGTCAGCTGTTAACAGTTTTCCATTGATGTTGCCTGGCCTGCTGAGTTCCTCCAGCATTTTGCATCTGTTGCTTTGGATTTCCAGCATCTGTACTTCTCATGTTCATGATATTACTACAAGATCATTTACTTTTTTTTGTATATTCAAATATTAACACCTTCAATCCTGTACTCATCACCTTTTTCAATGCTGCTCTCATGTTAAACATCAATTCATCCCACTGACTGCAATTTTGCCCTATCATCAGCCTGTTCTTCCTCACAGTCTCATTATGCATTGCACCCACTTGTATACCTCAACCTTATCACATCGGTTCCCATCCCCAGTCTGATTTATTTAAACCCCCCCACCCGCAACAGCTCTAACAACCTGTCTGTAGGGATACTGGACCCTTTGAGTTCATGTGTAACCTATTATTTTTGTACAGGTCATACTTTCCCCAGCAGAGATCTCAATGATCCAGAAATGTGAAATCTGAACCACTTCCTCTGCCAGATAATCATCTATCAACTTGTCCTATTCTTACCATCACTGGGACAAGGCACAGGCAGCAATCCAGAGCCAGGACCCTTTGAGGTCCTGATTTTCAGCTTTCTACCTAACTCCCTATATTCTGTCTTCAGGACCTCATCCCTTTTCTTGTCTGTGTCATTGCTACCAATATGTAGCTGACTTGCAGTGTTCATCCTCCCCCCTTAAAATGAAGTCGCACCTTCAATCTCCTTCATCCAAGGGAAACAAACCCAGCCGAATCAATTGCAGAAGGCTTCCATTTGAAGCAACATCATGGTGAATCTTCTGCATTCTTCATCCGGTACAACCACACCCTACCTACAGTCTGACAACCAGAAATACAAGGCACCAAGTGTGCTCTGCCTACTCTTTTGTAAATTTGTCACATAATAACCCAACTTCTATATTCTATGGTCGATCTATGAAGGCAAAAATACCGTCTGCCTGCTTCACCACTTTATCCAGCTTTATTTCCACTTTCTGGGAACTACGGACTTAAACATTTCTTAGCCCCTGACCATTTACTGTATATGTTCTACCCCGGTTTGATTTCCTTTTTTAGTTCATTGCAAATTCTAAATTGCACAGTATTTGCTGTAAAATATATCATAATCAGGCCTAATATCATTGACATGTTGTAACATCTGTTGTTTTGCAGTGGCAGTACAGTGCAATACTTAAAAAAACTATAAATTACAATAAATACGTATATAAAACTTAAATAAGTAGTGCCAAAAGAGTAAAATATTGAGGTAGTCTTCATGGGTTCCGAGAGCCCTTCAGAAGTCTGATGGCAGAAGGGAAGAAGCTGTTTCTAAAATGTTCAGCATGTGTCATCTGGCTCCTGTCCCTCCTCTGATGACAGCAATGAGAAGAAGGCATGTTCTTCATGATGAGGGGCTCTTCATCAGAACCCATTCTGCTTTTATTGGCATAAAAGCATAACAAAGGTCCCAGTTATTCATCTCCACCGCAGTGCTTGGTGAAAGATTTGTATCTGTTTCTCCTGTACCAGCTTATCCAACTTTAACATTGTCTTTAGTTTAAAACTACCTTTAGTTTAACTGTCCTGAACAACCCTAACTTAGCATTCCTGTGTAATAGAAACAGCAGATGTGACAGGTATTATAAATTCTTTGGAAAGTACAGTAAATGGCGGAAGGTCGAGAGGGTTAATCCACTGCAGTCATTAAAATCCAGTTGTTGTTTTGTTGTAACATAAAAGGCAACTAAGATTCTCTTAATTAGTATATGTTGAAAACCATAAAGTGTACAGTATGTAACTAAACATCACTTTCTAAAATAAGCTGCAGGAATGACAGATGTACATGAAATCTCACATGTAAAGCAATTAGTAACTTTATGGAGCATTTTCTCTTTTTAATTACTGTAAATTACTTACCATTTTGGCTGTGATGTTGGCTGGGATGAGGGATTCATTAGAGAGGCCAAAGGTCTTGGGGACATCAGATAGGACATTGATCTTCCCCCAGTCAATCTCTGTGCAACTGATTTGGACTACTGGTCCCTCACCTGTGCAGGTTAAGTGGACTTGCTAGTTCAAAAGAAAAATATTGCATTAATACTGCTGTCTGGTTAATGAATGGTTAGCACTAAGTTACTATTATTATTACTTTTACTTGCAATTACAGAATTAAAGATGCAAAAACAGGTGAAGTAACTTAGGACAGTATTTTTAATGGCAGGATCTTGAGAAGTATTGCTGTACAGAGGATCTAGGGGTGTCAGCCCACAGCTCCCTGAAAGCAGCATATTCGTATGCCTAGAGTCTCTATCATATTTGTCTCCACTATCAACCCCAGGTAGTACATTCCAGGCAACCACTGGCCCCACACATCTCCTTTCAACTTAACACTCTTTCACCTTAAATGTATGCCCTCTGTTAATAGATATTCCAACTCTTTTTTTAAAATTGTGAGACAAATACTGGATGTCTACTCTATCTATACCTCTCATAATCTTATAAATTTCTACCAGATCTCCCCTCAGCCTCCACCACTCCACACAAAACAACTCAAGTTTGTCCAACTGCTCTTTACAGCAAATGCTCTATAATCCAGCCAGCATCCTGGTAAACCTCTATTGCACCCCTGCCAAAGGTTTCATATCCTTCCTATAATGGGGTGACCAGAATCAAATGCAGTATCTCAGATGTGGCCTAACCGGAGTTTCAATAAACTATCACATACTTTCTGACTCTCGATCTCAGTGCCTCAACTAATAAAGGCACACATGCCACACTTCCCTTCTTAACCATCCTATCAACCTACGTAGACACTTTCAGTGAGCTATGCACTTGGGCCCCAAGAACCCACTATACATCAACATTGTGAGGGGTCTTACCTTAATCACCTCCTCAAAAAAGTCAACCAAGTTAGTAAGACACGACTTTCCCAACATAAGGCCATGGTGACTATCCTCAATTAGGCCACGATTTTTCAATTGCTCATAATCCCATCCCTAAGAGTCCTCTCCAGTAAATTCTGTACCTCTGATGTGAGACTCACTAGTCTGTAACTTCCAGAATTATCCATATTTCCCTTCATAAATAATAGAAAAACATCAGCTACTCACCAATCCGTTGGGACCTCACCTATGGCTATAGAAAAATAAAGATATTGATCAAGACCCCAAAAATCTTATCTCTTGCCTCTCTCAATAAACTGGAGGATATCACATCAAGCTCCGGCAAGTTTCACTTCAATTTCTTTAAGAAACCCAACACCATTTACTTCGGTATTTTAAAATTCCTCAGCATATTAGCACACTTCACACTGATCTCACTTTCCTACATGTCGTTCTTCTTGATAAATAACCATGTACAGTACCTCACCCATATCCTCCTCCTCCAAGCACATATTGCATTCTATCTCCCTGAGTAGTCCTACCCGCTCTCTAGATATTCTCTTGTCCTTGGTGTATGTAGAGAATGCCTGGGATTCTCTTTAATCTGACTTACTAAGAACTTTCCATTGTGCCTCGAGGTTTTCCTAAGTCTCTTCATGGGTTCCTTTCTGGCATCTTCATAAACGTCAAGGCCCCATTTGATTCTTGCTTCCTAACCTTCATATACTTTTCCCTTTCCTCTTGACTAAATTCATCAACTCTCTTGACATACAAGGTTCTTCCTTGTCCTTCCTTCTGACTAGAATATACAGTACCTGTCCTGCACTCAGTTACAGTTAGTCTTTACAGATCCTCCACACATCAGATGTGACTTGCCCAAAAACAAATGTTCCCAATTAATTCTTTCCAGTTGCCGCCTAAAAATCTTGTAACTTGCCCTGATCTATACTTTATACTTTATTGTCGCCAAACAATTGGTACTGGAATGTACAATCATCACAGTGATATTTGATTCTGCGCTTCACACTCCCTGGATTACAAATATTAAATATTAAAGACATTAAAAATAGTTAAAATTAGTAATTATTAAAAATTTAAATTGTAAATCATAAATAGAAAATAGAAAAATGGGAAGTAAGGTAGTGCAAAAAAACCGAGAGCCAAGTCCGGATATTTGGAGGGTACGGCCCAGATCCGGGTCAGGTTCAGTTCAGCAGTCTTATTACAGTTGGAAAGAAGCTGTTCCCAGATCTGGCCGTAAGAGTCTTCAAGCTCCTGAGTCTTCTCTCGGAGGGAAGAGGGGCAAAAAGTCTGTTGGCTGGGTGGGTGGTGTCCTTGATTATCCTGGCAGCACTGCTCTGACAGCGTGCGGTGTAAAGTGAGTCCACGGACGGAAGATTGGTTCGTATGATGTGCTGCGCCGTGTTCACGATCTTCTGCAGCTTCTTTCGGTCTTCGACAGGACAACTTCCATAGCAGGTTGTGATGCACCCTAGAAGAATGCTTTCTATGATGCATCTATAAAAATTAGTGAGGGTTTTAGGGGACAGGCAAAATTTCTTTAGTTTTCTCAGGAAGTAAAGGCACTGGTGGGCCTTCTTGGCAGTGAACTCTGCTTGGTTGGACCAAGTCAGGTCCTTTGTGGTATTGACCCTGAAGAACTTAAATATTAAATACATAGCAATTTCAAACCTTTAGGAGCTGTGGTCACTGTTCTCACAATCATCCAGGCAAGCTCATTACCCTATATCATGTTCACTTTGGTCCCTCCTCTGTTGGACTATCTATATACTGATTTAAGAAACCTGCCTGGATGGACCTAACAAATTCTGCCCATCTAAACCACATGCACTAGAAGGAGATACCAGTCTATATTAGGGAAGTTGAAGTCACCTGCTACAGCAACCCTTTTGTTTTTACACTGTGCTCTAATTTGCCTGTGTATCTATTCCTCAATGTCCTGGGGTCTACTGGGGAGTCTGTTATATAATCCAACAATTTATTACACCTTTCTTACTTCTCATACAAACATCCAGCTCAGGCACAATGAGTCTCCCATCACATCCTTCATCTTATCTTTATTGCATATATTTCTACTTCTTTCTCTCTCCAATGCTTCTCTGCTCTACCTTAAATGTTATTCACCTCAACTGGTCTTTGTGGTGATGGGTTCTGCTTAAATTGTTCTTGAGTTTAGAGACGTAAAATGTGCACTTATTGCTCGTCCCTGTTGTTTAGAGAAAAGAGCTTTGGGTCTTTTTTCTGTTAGCAATTATTTGTATAACTGAGTGAACTGCATGACTATAAATGAGTATAAATGACTAAAGGTGAACTATGGGACCAGAGTCACATGCAGGTTAATTCTGAAGATGGTGCCAGTGAGCAACATGACTAACAACAACGTCCTTCAGACAGTTCATGAAACTACTTCTTTTACTTCTTCATCTTCTTCCAAATATCATCATGGGACTATTGGAACCCAAGATTTACATTTTGGTGGTGTGGATTTGGGCTGACTGAAGCAACCTGGTGCTTTGCTGCCTCTGAGGAAGTTCGGTGAGCTTTCAAGCGAAGTGCGCGGCTGGAGGCCATACAGCCTGGAGATGGAGCTCATGACTGACTTCATTTCTCACCGATCTCACCAACTAAAGCATTGAGAAAGATTGAAATCAATGAGAATGAGAGCGGAAAGTGAGCAAGTGTTCAGCACAGACAATCTATGTTTGACTGGTCCTCTCTCCCTCTTGCTCACTGCTCCCAGAGGAAGGTGCGTGTCTTCAACCAGTCTCTCTTTCTCTCACACTCTCGCTGGAGACTGCCAGAGGATGGTGCTGTAGCCTTGGGTCTTGAGCAAGGTTTAATCAATGTGGTTTGTGGATCTGTAGTTCACTTTACAATGTATTTCTGGTTATTCATTTTTTATTGCTATTTTATGTAATTTTGACCATGGCGGACTGCAGTGAAAAAACACAGCACTATATTGAATTGAACTAAACTGAATGTTCCTAGACTATTTCAAAGACTTGTAGTTTGATGTCTTATAGGTGTTTTCACTAATTTTTGCCGTTTGCGCGTTTATTTTTTCTGTGAGTTTGGGGTTTGATGTTTTTCTTTGAACAGGTCCCATGGTTTCCTGTTTCGTGGTTGTCTGTGGGAAGATGAACCTCAGGGTTTGTACACTGAAGACATACTTTGATAATAAATGCACTTTGAATCTTTGAATTACAAGATTTCTGAAGGGCATTAATGAACGAGACAGATTGCTTCAACAACTTGACACATTTCAATTCTGGTTCCAGACCATAACATAAGTTTAATTAAATCCGGTTTTAGGCAACACTCCTGTTTACAAGGGTACTGTGGGCAAGAGGGTTGAGAGCTTCAATTTCTTAGGAATGATCATAACCAATAGCCTGTCTTGTCCCGATCACACCGACTCCATGGGTAAGAAAGCTGACCAGCACCTCCACTTCCTCAGGAAACTAATGAAATTTGGCATGTCTCTTTTGACCCTCAACAATTTTTATTAATTCACCACAGAAACCATCCTATCTAGATGCATCATTGCCTGTGAACTGCAGAGTTATGGACATAGCTCAGCAGGTCACTGAAAGCAGCTTCCCCCCATGAATTCCACTTACACCTTTCACTGCCTCAGTAAAGGAGCCGATATAATCAGAGACCCCACGTACCCCACACTTTCTCTGTTCACCCCTTCCTTTGAGCAGAAGATACAAAAGCCTAAATTCACATTCAAACAGGCTCAAGGACAGCTTCGACTCCACTGTAATAAGGCTATCAAATAATTCCTTATTACGATCAAATGAATTCCTGACCTCATCTACCTCAATATGGCCTTTCACTTATTGTCCACCTGCCTTGCACTTTTTCTGTAACTCTAACAATTTATTCTGTATTCTGTTATTGTTTTATTTTGTACTACCTCAATGAAAGGATCTGGATGGACAGTAAAAAGACAAGCTTTTCACTGTACCCCAGTACGTATGACAATAATAAACTAAGTAACTAATTTACCTATTCAGGCCGCCATGATGCAACTTAATCTCATAATTCTTATGTACTGACAAAAACAATCTTGATCTCCACATGCGGCATTATGGCATCATTCGAGAAGATCTAGTTAATTTCTCCAATGGCAACATCCGACCAAATGGTCATAGATGACTCCATCATCAGCCTGATTCATTTGTAAAGATTAGAGTAACTTCCTAATGTTTAAAACTTCTAGCTTTGTTTATAAAGCCGAGCAACAGCTTTATCAATTAGTCAAGTGTAGTGTATGACACAGAACTCAGCAATAATTCTGCAATTGGTTTAAAATGATGATATTATACTCTTCAATAGTGGCTAATGTGTTCAAAGGGCTAATTAAGGCTTGCTTGCTATCATGATTTGTCACGTGTCAGGAAGTTACTGCTTCATGAATGGATAAATAGAATCTCCATTGATGATGACAGCTGCACTTTAGACTGGGATTGTGAGTGGTGATAAGAGTCATAATGAGGGAAAATATTATTATATTTACAGTGGTCAGGGGTCCAGAACAAGGAATGTGAGATCATTTTTTACTTAGGAACTATTTTTCTGACTAAAAGAGTGGACCTTCCCTTTGAACTGTGAGCATACAGGGTATTAACTCTCAGATTTACTGTCACTAAACGTCTCCATTAGAAGTAGAGCTATCGGAGTTGAGTTCACTCTAAAAGATCAGATGGTTTCTCCTTGTTACTGACTACAGTGTGTAATTACCAATCTTTCTCAAGCACTTTGAATGGATTAGATCTTACAATAAATCAGCATTCTGCAACATTTGGTATAGTTTGCAGGATCTACCCCGCATGTGGTAGGAAAAGGCTTCTGAAAGAAGTGCAGAGAGATAATGGAGAATACCAGTGTGAGTTTAATCTAGGTGATGTGAAGATTGAAATCAAGGCGTAGGAAACATAGCAAAGAAACTACTCTAGGCTCTTAAAATGGTTGATGGATGAGGATCATCCAGATAATCCTGAGGAAAGCGTACATCAGTTGGGATGGACCTTACTTGATCATAGGATGCATTAGAAGCAGGAGTTTAGGTGTTGAAAAGAGAAATTATTTAATGACAAAGTCCCAATGTTATTTTAATAAAGACCAGTGTGAGCTGCCCAAAAGGGTCATAGAGTCATAGCGCACTAAAAAAGCCCTTTGGTCCAGCTGGTCCATGCTGAACTGTTATTCTGGCTTGTCCCAACCACATTTAGCTGGGCCACAGGCCTGAATACCCTTCCCTCATCCAAACACCTCGTAAATGTTGCAATCAAACCCGCTTCCACCACTTTCACTAGCAGCTCATTCCACAATCAGACTACCCTCTGAGTGAAGAAGATCCCCCTCAGGTTCTCCTTAAATACTTCACCTTTCACCCTTAACTTATGACCTTTAGTTCTAGTCTCACCAAGCTCAGTGAAAAAATCTTTGCTTGCATTTCACCAATCTATACACCTCATAATTTCATATACCTCTATCAAATTTCCCCTCATCCTCCAATGCTCTAAGAAATAAAGTCTTAACCTATTCAAACATTCCCTATAAATCAGGTCCCCAAGTTCTGGCAACATCCTAATAAATTTTATCAGTACTCTTTCAATCCTATTGCCAATGTGCCAAAAGCTCTCTTTGGAATCAGGTTTAATATCACTGGCTATGTAGTACAGCAAGGTGACTGCACTTTCCAAATTGTGGGCATGGAATGGCATGGAAAGTATGCTTGATGGTGGTATAACAATGGTCAAGTGTGTTGGCTCCTCTGGTTCCACAGGTAATATGTTGGTGGAAGTTGTACAGAGACCTCCTCAGGCTGGCCTGGTTGAAATCGCCTGCAATGATAGCAAAAGGCATCAGGGTATGCTATTTCCTGACTGCTGATCATGGTGCTCAGCTCCTCCAGTGCCTTCCAGACGATGGCCTGAGGTGGAATGTTCACTGCTACCAAGATGATGGTGGAGAACTTCCTTGCCAGATAAAAATAGATGACACTTGTTTGCTGGATGTTCTGTTAGGTTGGGTGAGCAGGATTGAGACAGAACTGCCACATCTGTGTACCATGATGAGTTAATCATAAAGCATACTCCACTTTCTCTACCTTTGAAAAACTCAGTGGTCTTGTCTTTGCAGACAATGGAGAAGCCATTGGGCTACAGCACTGCATCCAAACTTGCAAGTGTGAGATATGTTTCCATGAAGCAAAGTACAAGGCAGTCCCTAGTGTCTCAGTTACAGCCCCATCAACCTATGACACCACTTTCAACAAATTTTGGATTTGTATTTCCAGATCCCACATTCCTACCACACTTCTCAGTGCTCTACCATTCACTATACAACTCCAACTCTACTTTCTCCTTCCAAACTTCAACATCTCACACTTGTCTGCATTAAATTCTATCGCCATTTTTCTGTCAATTTTCCCAGCTGGTCCCAATCCCACTGCAGGCATTGATAGCCGTCCTCACTGTCCCCTACACCCCTTATCTTGACGTTCTTCTCAAATTTTCTGATCCAGTTTACCAACATTATCACCGAACTCATTATTATAGATGACTAACAATAATGAACCCAGTACCAACCCCCGCAGCACAGCACTAGTCACAGGCCTCCAAATCAGAGAGACAACAATCCAATGCCACTTTCTGGTTCTCTTCTCTCGCTAAGCCACTGTTGAATCCAATTTACTACTTCATCCTGAATGCCAAGCAACTAGACCTTCTCTACCAGCTTCCCAAGCAGCACTTGGTCAAAGACTTTGCTAGAGTACCTGTAGACAACATCAACTTCATCTTCTTTCCTGCTAACCTCCTCAAAAAACCCTCAAAGATTGGTTACATACAACCTACCAAATACAAAGCCATGTTGGCTATCCCTAATCAGTTCCTGTCTATCCAAATACTTACATGCTAGTATTAGAAAAGTATTCACTCCCTTCAAGTCAGTATTTTGTACATGCGCCTTTGGGAGCAATTACAGCCTTGAGTCTGTGTGAATAGGTCTCTATCAGTTTTGCACATCTGGACACTTCAAATTTTCCTCTTCTTCTTTACAAAAGAGCTCATGCTCTGTCAGATTTCACGGATATCGTGAGTGAACAGCCCTTTTCAAGTCCAGTCACAAATTCGATTGAGGTCTGGATTCCTCCATCAAGTTTTCCTCCAGGATTTCCTTGTAATTTACGCATTCATTTTACCCTCTGCCTTCACAAGCCTTCCAGGACCTGCTGCAGTGAAGCATCCCCACAGCATGATGCAGCCACCACTATGCTTTACGGTAGGGATGGTTTCCTTTTGATGATGTGCAGTGTTTGGCTTACACTAAACATAGCGTTTAGTCTGGTGGCCAAAAAGCTCAATTTTGTTTTCATCAGACCATAGAACATTTTTCTAGCTGACTTCAGAGTCTCCCACATGCCTTCTGGAAAACTCTAGCTGAGATTTCATGTGAATTTTTAACAGCAGTGGCTCTCTGTTTGCCACTCTCCCATAAAGCTGAGACTGGTGAAGCACCCAGACAACAGTCATTGTAAGCGCAGTCTCTCCCATCTCAGCCACTGAAGCTTGTAGCTCCTCCAGAGTTGTCATAGGTTCTTGGAGGCTTCCTTCACTAGTCCCTTTCTTGCACGGTCACTCAGTTTTTGAGGACAGCCTGCTCTAGGCAGATTTACAGCTGTGCCATATTCTTTCCATTTCTTGATGATTGACTTAACTGTAGGACAAGGGATATTCAGTGACTTGGAAATTTTCTTGTATCCGTCTCCTGACTTGTGCTTTTCAGTAATCTTTGTTATTGAGTTGCTTAGAGTGTTCTTTGGACTTCATGGTGTACTTTATTGCCAGGATACTGTCTCACCAGCGGTTGGATCTTTCAGATATAGGTATATTATTACTACAGTCAATTATAACACCTTGACTGCATACAGATCTCCATTTAACTAACTATGTGATTTCTGAAACCAATTGGCTGCAGCAGTGTTGATTTGGTGTGTCCTATTAAAGGGGGGAGTGAATACTCTTGTCATCAATTATTTTGTGTTTTATATTTGTAATTAATTTAGATCACTTTGTGGAGATCTGTTTACACTTTGACACAAAAGTCTCTCTGTTGATCAGTGTCAAAAAAGCCAAATTAAATACACTGTGATTCAATGTTGGAAAACAATAAAACTTGAAAACTTCCAAGGGGGTGAATACTTTTTATAGGCAATGTATATCCTGTCCCTTAGAATACCTTCCAATAATTTACTCATTCTTGACCTCAGGCTCACCACCCAATAATTTCCAGCGTACAGTATTATTAAAAGCCTTTCTTTAACAACATTAGCTATCCTCCAGTCTTTTGGCACCTTACTCATGGCTAAGGACGTTTTAAATATCTTTGCCAGGGCACCTGTTATTTCTGCACCAGCCTTCCACAAGGTCCAAGAAGACACCTTGTTAGGCCCTAAGGACTTATGCACCCCAATTTTCTTTAAGATAGCAACACCCTCTCTTCCATAATTTGGGTACAGTCCATGATTACACTACTGCTCTGCCCCAGTTCTATAGAATCTGTGTCTATCTCCAGAGTAAACATAGATGCAAAAAAAAAATTCTATGTAAGATCTCCCCCTTCTCTTTTGGCTCTATGCATAAATTATCACACCAATCTTCAAATATACCAGAAATGACCATTGCTAAGATGGGTGCTAAGGGATTCAATCTGGCTGCAGCAAGTAGTTGGGGTAATACATACAGTCTGTTTAAATTGTGGTGGCAGCTGCAACTGGAGATAGATCTCCTGACGTTAAGGACCTGTTGAAGGAACACACTCGTGCTTTACAATGGACGATGGTAACAGCCACTGAATTAGCACAACAGCTCACTCCAGTTGAAATTGTCCAACTGGTTGAAATTGAACCACATGTGGAGATTGTTGCTTACTGCATCGAGACTGGAATGATTGCAGAGAAAGAAACACGACAACTACATGTTGATTCATTGGGTCAGCCACACAAATTCTAGAATTGGTCAACTGAAATACTTGGCAAATAAACCAAGCAAACCGCCGGAATCAACGTTACACATATCAAGGTGAAAAATGTAGTTGTGTTGTGATAAGCTTGAAGAGACACAACCAATGCAGCCTAAAACTGAGGAATACCAGCTTGTAGCTGAAGAAATGAACACCATATTGGCTCTAGAGATCAGTGTGAAGCACGTCCAGGAGAAGCAGCTTGAATAAGCGGAGGTCATGGAAGCTGTTGAAACAGAGGCGAGTGAAGTATCAGTAACTTCACAAATTGGAACAGGAATTACTTTTCTTACCAGTGAGCCGCTGTGTAACTAGAGGAGGTGAAATTACACCTCCTGAGCAGGCTTCGGATGTGCTTGAGCTTGCAAAGGAAGTGGAGTGGCTTCTGTGGAAAAGGACAAAGAAAGTACCGAGTGGACTTAAATCTGGTGAAAAGATGTCATTTAAAAATGGTGAAGTTACCTAGAATAAGCACCTGGTTGCAATGGCTACAACGGATCAAGATGGGCAAGCTGATACGGAGTTGTCAACGAGAGCAGAACCCCTCAAACTGTCTGCTGTAATCTCTAATCCCATGTTCAAAACAAAATAGAAAACAATTTCTATGAAACAGCAGGCAGTGAGGGAGAAGTCTTCACATGATGAAGTGGGATGAGAGGGACTGACCTTTGAAATGGGGTTGTGAGTGATGCCAAGGGCTGTAAAAAGAGTAGACACTCCTACATTCATTGTTGACAGGAGTCCAGCACAACTGAAGGAATGTGAGAACATGTTTCTGCTTGAGAACTACTTTTTTTGGATCAACTGACTAGACTTTCCTTTTGATCCATAGTCACAAGTGGTATTAACAAGCCTTACATTTGCCATCCACCTTGTTACTTACCATGTAATTAAAACAAATATTTTTAACCCTATTGATCAGATTAGGACCATATTGTAATAAATTGGCATTTAGCATGCTGTTGCAATCTTCATAGATTTTTGTATTTGATATTATTTAGAGGAAATAAATCAATTAAAATAAACATTTGTGAACGATCTGTGGCCTCTGGTTCTTCACTCTCCTTTAATATATACTGATTTAATTTACTGGATTCTCTTATTGCCTTATTATCAGATGCAACAAATGCTGTTACACAGCAACGTCAAGAAAAATAGCCGAGGTATTTCGAACTTGTCTCTCCTCAGCAATGTCAGCCAAGAATATCACTCAATCACTTCCACTAATGTGATGTTTTCCATGGATGAATACTCACCAGCTAGACTCCACGCAAAAATACTTAATCAAATCTCCTTACATGTCAACGACACACATAAAATGCTGGAGGAACTCAGCAGGCCAGGCAAGGAGGGAAATGGACAGTTGACATTTCAGATCAAAACTGGAAAGAAAGGGGGCTGATGCCAGAATGAAAGGGTGAGGGATGGGAAGGAGCTCAAGTTGTTTTTCTTACATGTGTAACCACTCTCACAACAGAAGAGTGGAGAGAAAATAGTAACAGAACTTTATGGCAATGTGAGGTATCATTTGATACTACCACTGTACAACAAGATTCAGTTTTAAAGCCAAGAGTAACATTGTAGTTTCTCCTGCACTGCGACTCAAACCTACATTGCTCTATGTTCTGTCATCTTAGTTCTGGAGAAGAACCAAATCTGTCACCGTTATCTAAAACAATTCTCGGAAAAACTTTGGTAATACTACATATATCACTGATGTGGTACTGCAAAATTCCACAGCAGATGATCCTCTTGATACACAAGTCTGTAGTTATTGGATAACAAGCAGCCACTCAACTACAGACCATACTCCCATTCAAAATGTACTTATTTAAGAGTATATTATTTTGTTACCAGGAAAAATTACTCACAAGGGGACTGTAACTTTTGCCAAATATGGCAATAGACAGTTCTGCACTTTGTTCTCCAAGGCTCTGTAGTTCCACTAATAAAGGAACCTCAACAGTGTGACAGGATTCAATAATTCCATAAGGCTTGGGACTGGAATAAACCACACCTTGCTGGTCACCCAACTCCTGTGGAAAGGAAAAACAAAAGTAATAAAGATCAATTCGACTGAATGCATTTTAATGACAGTACCACACATAGTATTACTGAAGTGCAATGTTTGTAAACACGTGCAATAAAAATACATGATAATGCAAAGTCACACACACACAAAATGCAGGAGGAACTCAGCAGGTCATGCAACCTCCATGGAAATGAACGAACAGTCAAAGATTTGACCATTCTTCAGGACTGGAAAGGAAGGAAGAAAACGCTAGGATAAACAGCTGGAGGGAGGGAAAGGAAAGGACGATAGCTAGAAGGTGATAGGTGAAACCAAGTGGGTTTGACAGGCTAAGGGCTGGAGAGAACGGAATCTGATAGGAGAAGTGAGTCGACCACAGGAGAAATGGAAGGAGGAGGGGAGGAGGGGCACCGGGGCAGCTGATCAGTGAGAGAGAAGAGACAAGAGGTTAGAGTGGGGGGAACTGAAGAGTAGAGGAAGAGGGAAAATGAATAATTACCAGAAGGAGAAAATGATATTCATGCCATTAGATTGAAGGATACCCAGATGGAATACAAGAGATTTCTCCTCCAACATGAGGGTGACCTCATTGTGACACAAGAGGTGGCCATGGACTGACATGTTGGAATGAGAATGCGAAGTACCACTCTCAGACAAAACTCAGCCATTTTTTGTGAATACTTAGCAAAGAGTATGATGCCTTCCCCATCATTATGGGGGATTTTAACCAGGCCAGTTGAAAAAAATCTCTAAACAAGTATTACCAACATATTATTTGTGGAACCAGAGGACCACTGTTATACGACCATCAAAAGTGTTTACTGTGCAGTCCCACATCCACATTTTGGAAAGCATGATCACCTGGCTGTACGTCTACTCCCCGAGTGTAGGCAGAGACTGAAGACCACAGCACTAGTGGTGTGGACCAAGAAGGTACGGACAACGGAGGTGCAGAAGTCTCTACAGGACTGCTGTGAGTCAGTGGACTGACTACATTCAGGGATTCATCTTTGAATCTGAATGTGTATGACACAGTTGTCACTGAATTTATTAAAACCTGTGAGGATGAGTGTGTGCCTATGAGAACATGCCATACACACCCAAATCAAAAGTGCACAGTCTGCTGAGGAAGATCCGTGACATTCAAGTCTGGTGATCTAGGACTATGCAAGAAGGCCAGGTACGACTTACAGAGGACTAACTTGAGAGCAAAGGAACAATTCCAAATGAGGTCAGAGGTAAAATCGAATGCACGTCAACTCTGGCAGGGTTTGCAGGCCATTACTTACTGCAAAACAAAACCTAACATCATGAATGGATGTGAGGCTTCACTCCCAGATGAGCTCAATGTCTTTTATGCACGCTTTGAAAGGGAGAATAAAACTACAGCTATGAGGATACTTGCAGCACCCTGTGATCTCTGTCTTGGACATCGATTTTGGATTCTCTTTCATGAGGATAAACCCTCACAAGACGACAAATCCCGATGGGGTATCTGGTAGGGATTTGAAAACCTGTGCCAACCAACTGGCCGGTATGTTCAAAGACATTTTTAATTTCTCATTGCTACTGTCATGTTGTCACCTGATTCTAAAGGGAAACAATCATATCAGTGCCCAAAGAGAGCAGGTGAGCTGTTTTAACGACTGTCATCCAGTAGCACTCACATCTACAGTGATGAAGTGCTCTGCGATGTTATTTATGCTCGAATCAACACCTGTCTCAGCAAGGACCTGGGCCCACTGTAACTTGTCTGTCACCACAATAGGTCTATAGCAGATGTGATCTCATTGGCTCTTCACGTGGCCTTGGGTCACCTGGACAATACTAATACTTATGTCAGGCTGCTGTTTATCAACATCAGCTCAGCATTTAACACACTCATTCCTACAGTTCTGATCAAAAAGCTCCAAAACCTGGGCCTTTGTACCTCTCTTTGGAATCGGATCCTCAACACCGGAAGACAATAGTTTGTGTGGTTTGAAAATACAGGTTTCCCCCGCTATCCAAAGGCAGAGTGGTCCTATGAAACCTTTCGTAAGCCGAAATGGCATAAAGCGAAGAAGCAATTACCATTAATTTATATGGGAAAAAGTTTTGAGCGTTCCCAGACCCAAAAAAACCCTACCAAATCATACCAAATAACACATAAAACCTAAAATAACAGTAACATATAGTAAAAGCAGGAATGATAGGATAAATACACAGCCTATATAAAGTAGAAATACTTTTCTGCAATCATTGCAGCACTGTCAAGCATAGCGAAAATCTCACGCAAGTGCTTCACATTCAGTTCCTGGACGACTTCACTGCGTTCGGTTTCGATTTGTATTCTTTCTTCTTGCAATTGCATCAGCTCTTCGTCTATCAGTTCTTGGTCATGGGATGCCAAAATTTCTTCAACATCATCTTCGTCAACTTCCAGAAACCGAGCCTCCTTAGCCAAAGTCACTATTGCCGTATTTATCGTTGTTGGTTCAAAGCCTTTAAAATCGTTCAGTGCTTTGGGACACAGCTTCCTCCAAAAGCCCTTTCTCATCGAGACTGTTAGCCTATCAAGAGCATCTCCAATGCTGGCGATTGCCAATTTTATATTCTTTCCAGATCTCTCGCAAAGATGTTTCGGAGTTGCCCTCTCTGTCAATGGCACTTAGACTAAAATGCATCACATTCTGCGTATAGCAAGCCTTAATTGTGGTTATTAGGCCTTGGTCACATGGCTACAGCAATGATGTCGTATTCAGTGGTAAGAACGCAACTCGAATGTTACCGCCATACTCGGTAATCCCAGGCGGATGAGCAGCACAATTATCGACAATCACAAGACACCTATTATCGAGGTTGTTTTCTCTACAGTATTTTTGAACAAAAGGACTAATGTATCCACTCATGCACTCAAAAAAAAATCACTTGGGTATTCCAACCACTTGGATGTGAACGGAACACAACGGGAAGTGTTTTCTTATCAACATACTTTAAGTGCCCTCGGATTTTCTGAATGGTACACTAGTAGAGGCTTAAGGACAGCATCACCAGTGGCGTTAATAATAGGCATTAGGGTAAACCTGTCCTTCGTTGCCTTGTGTCCTTTAGCCTGCTTTTCTCCTATCGAAATAAATGTCTTGCTCGGCAATTTTTTCCAATAAATTGCGGCTCCGTCACAGTTAAACACTTGCTTGTACGAATAACCACCTTCTGTAATTATTTTCTTCAGTTCTGCTGGGAACTTTTCGGCAGCTTCAGTATCAGCCGAAGCACTCTCTCCAGTAAACGTTAAGCTATGAAGCTGCCCTCGCCTCAGAAACCGATCAAACCACCCGTGACCACCTTTAAATTCCACTTTCGCAACACTTTCATCACCATCGTCCAGTGCTTTCTGTTTCAGCTTATTAAAAAGACTGACTGATTTCTCAAGTATAAGATAACTTAACGGAACACCACGCTTTGTTCATCCATCAATCCACTCAAGCAATAAACTTTCCATTTTATCCATCACTGGATGCCAACTAAAAGAGACCACTTTGCTACTAGCAGAACCAATAGTAACACAGGCAGCTTTCAAGATTCTTTCTCTCTGCATGTAAATAGTGCGAATGGTGGACACAGGCAAGTTCAACGCACGCACAATGTCCTTACTTCGATCACCACGATCGAAATGCTTAATTACGTCCATTTTTACACTAAGTGTAACACCCTTACGAGCTCTTTTAGGCTTTTCTGATACCGTAGAAGTCATCTTGCTAATGGATGCACAAAATAAATCGAGAAATTGTACTGTACAGCACAGATGCTCACAGACATGTGTTTAAGCTATGGCGGCTTGTTGCTGAGTGCAGTTCCCAGGGGAGGAGCTTGGCAGTGCTGCGTTTTCTTTCGTAAAAGCGGAAACCCTCTTCGGTTAGCGAAAACAGGTACTAATGTAGGTCTTTCGTAAAAGCAAAGTGGCGTAAAGCGAACGTTTGTAAAGCGGGGGACACCTGTATTGTAACATCTCCACCTCACTGATAATCAATTCTCTCTAATCCCATGACTATGTGGCTGGACACAGTTGAAATGTTATCTATAAATTTGCTGATGACAGAATTATTGTTGGCAGAATTTCTGATGGTGACGAGAAGGCATACAGGAGCGAATATATCAGCTAGTACCATGGAAAGCATTCTAACTGGCTGCATCACCGTCTGGTAAGGGGGTGTTACTGCACAGGGTTGAAAGAAGCTGCAAAAAGTTATGAACTCAGTCAGCTCCATCATGGGCAGTATCGTCTGTAATATCCAGGGCATCCTCAAGAGCAATGCCTCAAAAAGGCAGCGTCCATTATTAAAGACGTGCCCTCCTCTCAATGTTACAATCAGGGAGGAGGTACGGGAGCATGAAGACACACACTCCAAAGATTCGGGAACAGCTTCTTCTCCTCTGCCATCAAATTTCTGAATGGACATTGACCCCATGAACACTACCTCACTACCTTTTTTTTTTGCACTAATTATTTAATTTAATTATTTTCTATATGTACTACAGAAAGGATTTGGATACTATAGAGAGCATGCAGAGGAGATTTACTAGGCTGTTGCCTGGATTGGAGAGTGTGCCTTATGCATGTGGCCTTTTCTCTTTGGAGCAAAGGAGAATGAGAGGTGACCTGATAGAGGTGTATAAGATGATGAGAGGCATTGATCACGTGGATAGCCTGAGACTTTTTGCAGGGCTCAAATGGCTAACACCTGGGGGTATAGTTTTAAGGTGCTTGGAAGCAGGTACGAGGGTGATGTCCGAGGTAAGTTTTTCACACAGAGAGTGGTGGGTGTGTGGAATGCACAGCCAGCAACAGTGGTAGAAGTGGATACAATAGGGTCTTTTAAGAGACTCTTAGATAAGTACATGGAGCTTAGAAAAATAGAGGGCTATGCGGTGGGGAAATTCTAGGCAGTTTCTAGATTGGTTTACATGGTCGGCACAACATTGTTGGGCCAAAGGGCCTGTAATGTGCTGTAGATTTCGATGTTCTATGTACATAAACTTACTGTAATTTAGTTCTTATTATTCTGTATTGCAGTGTACTGCTGCCACATAACAACAAATTTCAAGACATATGCCAATGATATGAAACCTGAATCTGACACTGAGGGACGAAAGCGATTGCTGGGGAATGAGTTTCTTTCATTTCACTTGACATCCCTTCATTTATGACACAGTGTATATTCTCTAAAAAAGAATTCTCATAGAGGTCATACCGCAAAGAAACAAGCAATCAGGTTCTTACCAACCAACATACATTGATTCAAGGCCATATGCTGCATGAATGTTGCGAGTCTCTGCCTTCAGCACTCTCTCAAGCAGTGCGATCCAGAATCCAACCCCTCTCCATGTGTGGAAAAAGTTCCTTTTAGACCTCCTCTAAACTCAGTTTCACATTATATGCATGTCCTCCTGTTTTAGACACCCCACCATGGGAATGAATACTCTTATTCTTTGCACTGTTTATCCTTATCCTAATTCCATATTCATTTATCAGACCTTCTGTCAGCCCCCACTGCTGACAAAAAGCATCACTTTACACCTATCAAAATTAAATTCCACCTGCCATTACCCCACCTAACTTTCTAGCCGACCAAGATCATGCTGTAACATAAGACAATCTCCTATCTCTACGTCACCACAAATTTTTGTGTCTTCTGCAGACTTACGAACCATATTTCTTACATTCACATCCAAGTTGTTAATGTATATCACAAGCAATCCTTGTGGTACACTAGTAAATGAGAAAAGCAACTTTCAACCACTCTCTGCTGCCTTCTATTGTTAAGGATAGTTTTGGATTCAATTTACCAATTTGCCTTCCATGTAAGAACTTGTCAAAAGCGTTTGTCATTCACAGAATGGGGTGTCATCGGAAATATTGGTATGTACTGTCAATTGGCAACTGCCCCTGAACTTATTTAGGAGTTAGCCACAATGGTGGTTCCAGTCACATAACAGGGACAGATGGCAGATTTTTTCCCCTGAAGAGCATCATTAACACAGATGAGTTTTCACAATAATCCAGTAGTTTCATAGTTTTGCAATAGTAAGACAAGTTCTATGTTAATTCAAGATTTTTATTTTATTACTCAAATGAAAAGGCCTGGTGGTCATGGTGAGTTGAAACTTGTGTTAGACCATGAGACCATAAGACATACGAGCAGAAATTAGCCCATTTGGCCCATTGAGTTTTCTATACCATTCAATCATGGCTGATTTTTTTCTCCTCTTCAACCCCATTCCCCAGCCTTCTCCCCGTAACCTTTGATGCATGTCTAATCAAGAACCTGTCAATCTCTGCCTTAGATACACCCAGTGACCTGGCCTCCACAGCTGCATGTGGCAACAAATTCCACAAATTCACCATCCTCTGGCGAAAGTAATTTCTCCGCATCTCTGTTTTGAATGGACATCCCTCTATCCTGTAGCTGTGCCCTCTTGTCGTAGACTCTCCCACCATGGGAAACATCCTTCAACATCTACTCTATCGAGGCCTTTCAACATTTGAAAGGTTTCAATGAAATCCCCCCTCATCCTTCTAAATTCCAGCGAGTACAGACCCAAAGCCATCAAACGTTCCTCGTATGATAACCCATTCACTCCTGGAATCATCCTTATAAAGTTCCTCTGGACCCTCTCCAATGCCAACACATCTTTCCAAGATGAGGAGCCCAAAACTGTTCACAATACTCAAGGTGAGGCATCACCAGTGCCTTATAAAGCCTCAGCTTCATATCCCTGCTATTGTATTCTAGAGCTCTTGAAATGAATACTAACATTGCATTTGCCTTCCTCACCACCAACTCAATCTGCAAGTTAACCTTTAGGGTGTTCTGCACAAGGACTCCCACGTCTCTTTGTATTTCAAATTTTTGGATTTTCTCCCCATTTAGAAAATAGTCTGCACATTTATTTCTACTACCAAAGTGAATGACCATGCTTTTTCCAACATTATATTTCATTTGCCACTTTCTTGCCCATTCTCCTAATCTGTCTAAATCCTTCTGCATCTTACCTGTTTCCTCAATACTACCTGCCCCTCCATAAATCTTTGTATCATCTGCAAACTTGGCAACAAAGCCATCAGTTTCATCATCTGAATCATTCATATACACCACAAAAAGAAGTGGTCCTAATACCAACTCCCACGGAACACCAAGAGTCACTGGCAGCCAACCAGACAAGGATCCTTTTATTCCCGCTCACTGCCTTCTTCCAATCAGCCAATGATCTAACCATAGAAATATAGATACATAGAAACATAGAGAACCTACAGCATGATACAGGCATCCGGCCACAAGATCCCTCTGATTCTCCGCACTGCCAAAAGACTTACCATTAATTCCATATTCTGCCATCATATTTGACCTACCAAACTGAACCACTTCATTCTTATCTGGGTTGAACTCCATCTGCCACTTCTCAGCATCATGGTCTGGTCCGTGAAGTCCGCATTCCGGTTCACGGTCCGGTCCGTGGACTCAGGACTCTGGGTCTTCCAGCTGTCCCTCGTTTTGGTTGAGTTAATCATAGGCACCTGATTCCCATCTTCGGGCTTGGAATATAAGTAGCCTTGGGGTTGAGTGTGGGCTGCTGGTTTGTCTTGTCAGTCCCCCTTGGAGCAACCTGCTGATGGAAGGCTAGTGAAACCACTTGTGATCTCTAGTCCTGGTTGGAGGACCACCGCTTCATGGAGCCTTGTTGCCATTTGTCGGAGTGGTCATTGTGGTATGGATTTGGCTGTTTCTGTAGCCAGCCAAGGTTGCTGGCTGCCCTGCGACTCAGAGCCACCCTGGACTGAGCTCCTTTCCTGTCCTTGCCTCTGTTGCGTAAGTCAGGCTGATTGCTGTTACCCTGCAGTTCGGTCCGTCCCTCCCTGCCCTTCCCTCTGTAGGGTGAAGTTCTGCGTCCTGCTCAGGAGTTCTGCCAAGAACCCAAGCCTTGAAGATCCCAAGCCTCAAGCCCAAGACCCCAGCAAATCCTGTCCGGTAGCCATGTCATGTCCTTGCCTAGTTCTGGGGTCCAAGCCCTAGTCAAGACCCAGGTCCTGGGTCCTTGTCCAGTCTCTGGCTCAGAGTCCAAGCGCAGGCTTCTAGTTCATAGTTCCTTGTCTGGGTTCCCTGTGTCTAATCCATGTCCTAGCCCAAGTCTGTGTTCTTGTCCCTGCTCCTTTTCAGTATCCTGTCACATTCCTACTCTAGTCAAAGAACAGGAATTCTGCAGATGCTGGAAATTCAGGCAACACACATCAAAGTTGCTGGTGAATGCAACAGGCCAGGCAGCATCTCTAGGAAGAGGTGTAGTCGACGTTTCAGGCCGAGACCCTTCGTCAGGACTAACTGAAGGAAGAGTGAGTAAGGGATTAAGTCCTGTTTGTTGTACTTCAGTGTCTGTGTCTCACATTTGGGTCCGTTCCCAGCACCCCATTGTGACACTCAGCCCAGTTTTGCATCCTACCAATGTCCCACTGTAACCTCTGACAGCCCTCCACACTATCCACAACACCTCCAATCTTTGTGTCATCAGCAAACTTACTAACCCATCCCTCCACTTCCTCATCCAGGTCATTTATAAAAATTATGAAGAGGAAGGGTCCCAGAACAGATCCCTGAGGCACACCACTGGTCACCGACCTCCATGCAGAATATGACCCATCTAAAACCACTCTTTGCAATAGACAATAGACAACAGACAATTGGTGCAGGGGTAGGCCATTTGGCCCATCGAGCCAGCATCGCCATTCACTGTAATCATGGCTGGTCATCCACAATCAGTATCCAGTTCCTGCCTTATCCCCATAACCTTCGATTCCGCTATCTTTAAGAGTTCTATCCATCTCTTTCTTGAAAGCATCCAGAGACTTGGCCTCCACAGCCTTCTGGGGCAGAGCATTCCATACATCCACCACTCTCTGGGTGAAAAAGTTTTTCCTCAACTCCGTTCTAAATGGCCTACCCCTTATTCTTAAATTGTGGCCTCTGGTTCTGGACTCACCCATCAGCGGGAACATGCTTCCTGCCTCCAGCGTGTCCAATCCCTTAATAATCTTATATGTTTCAATGAGATCCCCTCTCAGCCTTCTAAATTCCAGAGTATACAAGCCCAGTCGTTCCAATCTTT
The DNA here is from genome assembly GCF_963921235.1 of Mobula hypostoma. Taxonomy (NCBI): domain Eukaryota; kingdom Metazoa; phylum Chordata; class Chondrichthyes; order Myliobatiformes; family Myliobatidae; genus Mobula; species Mobula hypostoma. Next base: position 3,248,960 of record NC_086110.1, read on the forward strand.
TGACATATGACAGTTTTTCCATCCCAGGAATTAACCTTGTGAACCTATGCTGCACTCCCTCAATAGCAAGAATGTCCTTCCTCAAATTTGGAGACCAAAACTGTACACAGGTGTAGTCTCACCAGGGCCCTGTACAGCTGCAGAAGGACCTCTTTGCTCTTATACTCAATTCCCCTTGTTATGAAGGCCAGCATGCCATTAGCTTTCTTCACTGCCTGCTGTACTTGCATGCTTGCTTTCAGTGACTGACTTACCTTCTGTGGGCAAGTCAGTTCTGGATCTACAAAGCAATGTTCCTTGGATCACATGCCTTGCGTGGGGTACCTTATCAAATGCCTTGCTGAAATCCATATACCCTACAACTACTGCTCTTCCTTCATCAATGTGTTTACTCACATTCTCAAAAAATTCAATCAGGCTCGTAAGGCACGACCTGCCTTTGACAAAGCCATGTTGACTATTCCTAATCATATTATACCTCTCCAAATATTCATAAATCCTGCCTCTCAACATCTTCTCCATCAACTTACCAACCACTGAAGTAAGACTCACTGGTCTATAATTTCCTGGGCTATCTCTATTCCCTTTCTTGAATAAAAGAACAACATCTGCAACCCTCCAATCCTCCAGAACCTCTCCCGTCCCCATTGATGATTCAAAAATCATCGCCAGAGGCTCAGCAATCTCCTCCCTTGCCTCCTACAGTAGCCTGGGGTACATCTCATCCGGTTCCAGTGACTTATCCACCGTGATGCTTTCCAAAAACTCCAGCACATCCTCTTTCTTAATATCTACATGCTTAAGCTTTTCAGTCTGCTGCAAGTCATCACTACAATCACCAAGATCCTTTTCCATAGTGAATACTGAAGTAAAGTATTCATTCAGTACCTCTGCTATTTCCTCTGGTTCCATACACACTTTCCCACTGTCATACTTCATAGGTCTTATTCTTTCACATCTTATCCTCTTGCTCTTCACATACTTGTAGAATGCCTTGGGGTTTTCCTTGTATTGATTTCTGAGTTTTTATTCATCAATCAAAGTACTTGCCCACAAGGTTCCATTAGATTGGAATGAATGATTGCACTCAACATGTCCGGGAATCATCCTTAACTCAGTTGTTAATGATAAGACAATATCTGGTGTTTTACTATGTCTAATTTTCTTCCGGGCTGACTGCCACTTTAAGGCAAAGAACTTTTTTTAATCTATGAGCAGTCATACCGTTTTAGCAACACCATTCATGCAGCAAGGCACCCAGACCATCAGTGAGAGTTAACTTGTGCTTGTTGGAAATGTGTCCCTGCTACTTCAGCCTTGTCTGCTCTAATTATTGGAATTCTCGCACCAACTGCATCATTCCTGCACCAGAGGGTAAGTTCACAAAACAAAATAGTATCTGGGTAATCAGCATACTGATCAAGGAACATCAATTGAAACAAAAATGCTAAAATTAAAGATGTTGTATTTGAAATATGAGGGATAGATGGCAAAATGGACAAACTAATGGCACAGTTAGAAATTGACGGCAATTACAGAATCATGCTTTCAAGGTAACCATGGTTTGGAATTATTAAATATTCCAGGGAAACAAGTATTTGGAAAGAAAAGACAGAAATGAGGAGACATGAAGGATTGAGGAGGTGGTTAGCTACAATAATAATGGATAATACAAGCGCAGCAGTGAGGAATGATCTTGACCCAGTAGAACAGAAAACAGAATGTATAAACACAAGAAAAGATCATTAACAGTGGTTGGAATGGCTTACAGCAACATAAATGAAGATATTATTGATTTAGAAATAAATACAGCTTCCCAGATGTAATAATCAAGAAGATCTATAATTTTTACACAGGTTGGGCAAATCAAGCTGACAATAGCAGTTTGGAGTATGAGATATACCGTGCCTTTGGAGCAGGTCCTGGAACAATACGTTCTCAAACAAGCTAGGAAAAATCTATTTTAAGATTTTATCTTATTCAATGAAACTGGATTAATAAGTAATGTCAGATAAGGAAACTGTTGTCACTTCTTCAAAAAAAGTAACAAGATATAACAAGATATAAATTATACCCTGTCTTTTCCACACCTGCACTGCCCACTGTAAACATAGGCCATTCAAGCAGAAGCAAACATCCACACTTACCAAGTCTGAATATGACTATTAAAGTAAACCTGCTTCAATAGACAAAAATGAAAAATACGGTAGATGTTGGTACTGACAGTAAAAGAAAACACAAGAAATACTCAATTGGATGAAAAATCTTTTGTCAGAATTGTCCTGATGAGTTGTCTTCGACCTGAAACAGTAACTCTGCTTCTCTCCCCAGAGATGTGACCTGATCTTCTATGTCTTTGCTGTTTGTTTTCTGCTTCTGCAGGCCTCAAGTCATGCACCCTGATGCCAGGAACCTGCCTCATGTACGCCTTTTGTTCATAAAACACTGACTGCAGGACAGTGTGGCTCACCTTTGGCCCTTAAGGCTGATTTATACAAACCCCATTTCCAGAAAAGTTGGGATATTTTCCAAACTGCAATAAAAACAAAAATCTGTGCTATGTTAATTCACATGAACCTTTACTTAACTGACAAAAGTACAAAGAAAAGATTTTCAATAGTTTTACTGACCAACTTAATTGTATTTTGTAAACATACACAGATTTAGAATTTGATGGCTGCAACACACTCAGCAAAAGTTGGGACAGAGTTAAAATAAGATTGAAAAGTGCACAGGATATTCAAGTAACACTGGTTTGGAAGACTCCACATTAAGCAGGCTAACTGGTAGCAGGTGAGGTATCATGACTGGGTATAAAAGTAGCGTCCATCAAAGGCTCAGTCTTTGCAAGCAAGGATGGGTCATAGCTCACTCCTTTGTGCCAAAGTTCGCGAGAGAATTGTTAGTCAGTTCAAAAGGAATATTTCTCAACACAAGATTGCAGAGAATTTAGGTCTTTCAACATCTGCAGTACATAATATTGCAAAAAGATTCAGAGAATTCAGAGACATCTCAGTGCGTAAAGGGCAAGGTTGGAAACCACTGTTGAATGCGCGTGATCTTCGAGCCTGCAAGCGGCACTGCCTAAGAAACTGTCATGCTACTGAGACAATTATAGCCACCTGGGCTCAGGAGTACTTCAGAAAACCATTGTCACTCAACACAGTCCATCGCTGCATCCAGAAATGCAACCTGAAACTGTATTACGCAAGGAGGAAGCCATGCATCAACTCTATGCAGAAATGCCGGCGAGTTCTCTGGGCCCGAGCTCATCTCAGATGGATCAAAGGACTGTGGAACCGTGTGCTGTGGTCAGATGAGTCCACATTTCAGCTAGTTTTCGGAAAAAACGGGCGTCGAGTTCTCCGTGCCAAAGATGAAAACGACCATCCAGATTGTTATCAGCGAAAGGTGCAAAAGCCAGAATCTGTGATAGTATGGGGGTGCATCAGTGCCCACGGCATGGGTGAGTTGCATGTATGTGAAGGTACCATTGACTCTGAGGCGTATATTAGGATTTTAGAGAGACCTATGTTGCCATCAAGGCGACGCCTCTTCCCGGGACGTCCATGCTTATTTCAGCAGGACAATGCCAGACCACATTCTGCATGGGCTACAACAGCGTGGCTTTGTAGACACAGAATGTGTGTGCTTGACTGGCCTGCTGCCAGTCCAGATCCATCTCCTATTGAAAATGTATGGCGCATCATGAAGAGGAGAATCAGTCAACGGAGACCACGGACTGTTAAGCAGCTGAAGTCTTATATCAAGCAAGAATGGACAAAATTTCCAATTGCAAATCTACTACAATTAGTATCCTCAGTTCCAAAACAATTAAAAAGTGTTATTAAAAGGAAAGGTGATGTAACACAATGGTAAACATGCCTCTGTTCCAACTTTTGTTGAGTGTGTTGCAGCCATCAAATTCTAAATTTGTGTATGTTTACAAAATACAATTAAGTTGGTCGGTAAAACTATAGAAAATCTTTTCTTTGTACTTTTGTCAGTTAAATAAAGGTTCACGTGAATTAACATATCACAGGTTTTTGTTTTTATTGCATTTTGGAAAATATCCCAACTTTTCTGGAAATGGGGTTTGTACTTGTGCGTACGGGCTACGCCGTAGCCTACGCAAGTGACCTACGCCGTTGTGAGCATTTATACTTGTGCGTTGGTGTGTCTGCGTCGCTCTGCAATTCACTGCCAAAACACTAGTTGGCAGTGGGGTTTCTACGCCACTGTGTTGAGTTTCTTCCTGTACTTGAAACAATGGCAATTGAAACTGAACGCATCATGTTGGATTTGGAGCTGATAAATGTTGAACAAGAGTTTCTTCTCTCTCAATTCTGAAATGGTGGAGAAGCAGCAGCAACCGGAAATGCGTAGGAGGAAATGCGATGCTACCAAGAGGGCCAATCACAGCTGTTGCAGTCTGCGTCACCGCGACGCGTAGTTACATTTTGGGAGAGGTGCGCGTTAGGCTACAGTGTAGGGTTCGGCGTAGAGTACAGCGTACGGTACACGGCTACACTTTTTCTATGGCGTACCTTTGATGCAGAAGTATAAACTGGGCTTCAGTCTCTGAGCAATCACCAATATTTGTTTACTGCTTATGGAACTACTGGTCTTCAGTCGTTCCTCTGTCACATGCAAATTTCATGTTTGTCACCTTTAACTAAACAGAATGAGGGAAAACATATTTGCTGGGTTAATCTAATTCAGAACCACTGGGCAGTCGTTACAGAGGAAGAAAATGCCATAAACTACCTAATGATCCAATGTTTATCAGCACATTGCACACTTGAATATCCAGGCACTTGGCTACCTCTTGGACTAACCACAATCATCACCTTATGGCCTCGTCCATGTTGACTGCCTTTATGTGCAGTCTCCAGTATAAGAAAGTGCTCTTTTTAAGACTATCAGATAAAGGAGAATTTCCACAGAATTGTTCGTAACCTGAGCTGTTTGTAAGGCATAAGTGAACAAAAACCATGAGTGGGAAAGGATCATAGAATCAACTGTAACATAAGAGCAGGCGGGGAGAGGAGAGTGGCTGCCAGCTGTGATGCCAGAGTGAGCAGGGGAGAGGAGAGTGGCTGCCAGCTGTGATGCCAGAGTGAGCAGGGGAGTGAAGAGTGGCTGCCAGCTGTGATGCCAGAGTGAGCAGGGGAGTGAAGAGCGGCTGCCAGCTGTGATGCCAGAGTGAGCGGGGAGAGGAGAGTGGCTGCCAGCTGTGATGCCAGAGTGAGCGGGGAGAGAAGAGCGGCTGCCAGCTGTGATGCCAGAGTGAGCGAGGAGTGAAGAGCGGCTGCCAGCTGTGATGCCAGGAGCGGCTGCCAGCTGTGATGCCAGAGTGAGCGGGGAGTGAAGAGCGGCTGCCAGCTGTGATGCCAGAGTGAGCGGGGAGAGAAGAGCGGCTGCCAGCTGTGATGCCAGAGCAGGCAGGGAGTGAAGAGTGGCGGCCAGCTGTGATGCCAGAGAAGGCAGGGAGTGAAGAGTGGCTGCCAGCTGTGATGCCAGAGCAGGTGGGGGGAGTGAAGAGTGGCTGCCAGCTGTGATGCCAGAGTGAGCAGGGGAGTGAAGAGTGGCTGCCAGCTGTGATGCCAGAGTGAGCGGGGGAGTGAAGAGCGGCTGCCAGCTGTGATGCCAGAGCAGGCAGGGAGTGAAGAGTGGCTGCCAGCTGTGATGCCAGAGTGAGCAGGGGAGTGAAGAGTGGCTGCCAGCTGTGATGCCAGAGCAGGCAGGGAGTGAAGAGTGGCTGCCAGCTGTGATGCCAGAGCAGGCGGGGAGAGGAGAGTGGCTGCCAGCTGTGATGCCAGAGTGAGCAGGGAGTGAAGAGTGGCTGCCAGCTGTGATGCCAGAGCAGGCAGGGAGAGAAGAGTGGCTGCCAGCTGTGATGCCAGAGTGAGCAGGGAGTGAAGAGCGGCTGCCAGCTGTGATGCCAGAGTAGGCAGGGAGAGGAGAGTGGCTGCCAGCTGTGATGCCAGAGCAGGCAGGGAGTGAAGAGCGGCTGCCAGCTGTGATGCCAGAGTGAGCGGGGAGAGAAGAGCGGCTGCCAGCTGTGATGCCAGAGTGAGCGAGGAGTGAAGAGCGGCTGCCAGCTGTGATGCCAGAGTGAGCGAGGAGAGAAGAGCGGCTGCCAGCTGTGATGCCAGAGTGAGCGGGGAGTGAAGAGCGGCTGCCAGCTGTAATGCCAGAGTGAGCGGGGAGAGAAGAGCGGCTGCCAGCTGTGATGCCAGAGTGAGCGAGGAGTGAAGAGCGGCTGCCAGCTGTGATGCCAGAGTGAGCGAGGAGTGAAGAGCGGCTGCCAGCTGTGATGCTAGAGTGAGCGAGGAGTGAAGAGTGGCTGCCAGCTGTGATGCCAGAGTGAGCGAGGAGTGAAGAGCAGCTGCCAGCTGTGATGCCAGAGCGGGCGGGGAGTGAAGAGCGGCTGCCAGCTGTGATGCCAGAGTGAGCGGGGAGTGAAGAGCGGCTGCCAGCGTGCTGTCATTGACACAGTGAGTGAGTCTGCTCACTGCTCCCCATTTCTGCTCGGCTCCACCAGCCCCAACAAATGTCGGCTCAAGGGAGGGGGCATGGGTAGGAAAAGGAGGCATCTGGACAAGTCCTATTCACATGGAGTCGAAGATACCAAACCAACAACCCTGCAGAAGTCAGAAAAAACACACCCATCCATCCTGTCATCTCAAAACTCTTCATTCCATTCATATGAAACATACATCAAAGTTGCTGGTGAACGCAGCAGGCCAAGCAGCATCTATAGGAAGAGGTGCAGTCGACGTTTCAGGCCAAGACCCGAGTCCTGACGAAGGGTCTCGGCCTGAAACGTCGACTGCACCTCTTCCTATAGATGCTGCTTGGCCTGCTGCGTTCACCAGCAACTTTGATGTATGTTGCTTGAATTTCCAGCATCTGCAGAATTCCTGTTGTTTGTTGATTCCATTCATATGTATAGGTTGTTCATATGTCAGGAGCCTGGAGAGGACCAGTACTCTATCATGCAATAAAACAAATAAAATTAATGAAACTAACCTGTGGAACTACACCATAACAAGCTGGAAGGTCATGGGTATTATGAAGTTTTATCAAGCATTGGTAAGGATACTTGAGAAAGCAACGTCCAAGGTCAATATGTGAATTAATCACCTCCACAATAGGAACGATACATCTAGAGGACAAAATTAGGCAAAAACTGGTAAGTAATCAGACAAACATCATTGAAACCTCTGAACAATAAGGGCCTAGAAATTTCCTAAGTTCTTTAAAAAAATATTCCTGTGCAGAACAAAACTGAAGTATTTTCAATGTCTTAAAGTAAAAAATCAGGTTTGACTCCCAACTTTTCAACAAGATATCAGTCTGATCTTGGAACATACAGAATCAGAATTAATAAGTATTTATCCCTTTGGAAGTTTTCATGTTTTATTGTTTTACAACATTGAATCACAATACATTTAATTAGGCTTTCTTGACACTTATCAGCGGAAAGACCTGTGTGTCAAAGTGAAATCAAATTTCTTCAAATTGGTCTAAATTTATCACAATTATTAAACATAAAATAGTTGTCTACTTAATTACCCACACCATTCAAGTCAATCCTCAGTAGATGTACCTTTTGCAGCAACTACAGCCTTGCTTCTATGTGGATAGGTCTCGATCAGCTTTGCACATCTGACACTACAATTTTTTCCCATTCTTCTTTAAGAGACAGCTCATGCTGTCAGATTTCACGGGGATCGTGAGTGAACAGACCTTTTCAAGTCCAGCCACAAATTCTCAGTTGGATTGAAGTCTGGACTGGATAGAAGGGTTCTTATGATGGATGCCACCTTTATAAGGCATTGTTTTTTAAAGATGTCCTCAATGCAGGGAAGGCTAGTACCTATGATGGTGCTGACTGAGTTTGCAACTTTCTGCAGCATTTTTCCATCCAATGCAGTGGCCCCTCTATACCACAGGGTGAAGCAACCAGATAAAATGCTCTGCACAATACATCCGTAAAAATTTGTGAGCCTTTGGTGATGAACCAAGTCTCCTGAAACTCCTAATGATATATAGCTGCTGTCGTGCCTTTGTAATTGCATCAATATGTTGTCCCCAGGATAAATCTTCAGAGACTGTGACACCCAGAAACTTGAAGCTGCTCACCCTTTGCACTGCTGATCCCTCAAAGAGAACTAGTGCGTGTTCCCTTGACTTCCCCTTCCCAAAGTCTACCATCAGTAAGTGGCAACTTTTCATGTGAACCATCAAATAGTCACGTTTAGGTCCACTACAGCTGAAATCCACTGTCACAGCCATGGGTACTGTAGTAAGCAACATTGTTTTAAGAAAAGGAGAAGCTGGTATCAGGTGTATCGATATTTCAGTGGAACAGTGGAACAGGGGAAATTACAGTGGTAGGAGAGAGGAACTGGCCCAAGTCGATTGGAAAAGTAAGCTAAATGGAGGGACGGCAGAGCAGAATTGGATGAAATTCCTACAAGAAATAAGGAAAATGCAGGAAAAATATATTCCAAGAAAAAAGAAAATCATGAATGGAAAAATGGCACAAATGTGGCTAACGGTAGAGGTTAAGGCAAAAATAAAAGCAAAAGAAACGGCGTACAAGGAGGCAAAAATTAGTGGGAAAAATGAGGACTGAAAGACCTTTAAAAACTTACAGAAAGAAACTAAGAAAGTCATTAGGAAAGAAAAGATGAATTATGAAAGGAAGTTGGCGATTAACATAGAAAAGGATAGAGTTTTTTTAAATATATAAAGAGTAAAAGAGTGACAAGGGTAGATATGGGACCGATTGAAAATGATGCTGGAGTAATTATAATGGATAACAAAGAGATGGCAGAGGAACTGAATGAGTATTTTGCATCAGTCTTCACAGTGGAAGACATGAGCAATATGCCTGATAGCCAGAGGTATCAGGGAATAGAATTAGGTACAGTCAAGATAACTAGAGAGAAAGTGCTTGGGAAGCTAAGTGGACTAAGAATAGATAAGTCTCCCAGCCCGGATAAGGTGCACCCAAGGGTTCTGAAGGAGGTGGCTTTGGAGATTGTGGAAGCATTGGAAATGATCTTCCAGGAATCAATAGGCTCTGGCATGGTTCCGGAGGACTGTAAGATCGCAAATGTAGTTCCGCTATTTAAGAAAGGAAGGAGACAGCAAAAAGAAAATTACACACCTATTAGTCTGACATCGGTGGTTGGAAAGATATTGGAGTCAATCCACAAGGACGAGGTTATGAAATACCTCGAGGTGCCTGACAAGATAGGCCGAAGCCAGCATGGTTTCATGAAGGGAAGATCCTGCCTTACCAACTTATTGGAATTTTTTGAGGTAATCTTGAATAAGATTGACAAGGAAGAGGCTGTGGATGTTGTGTATTTGGATTTTCAAAAGGCCTTCAATAAGGTGCTGCATATGAGGCTGCTTAATAAGATGAGAGCCCATGGAATTATAGGAAAGATATGGAAATGGGTGGAGCATTGGCTGATAGGCAGAAAGCAAAGGGTGGGAATAAAGGGATCCTATTCTGATTGGTTGCCGGTTACTAGTGGTGTTCCGCAGGGGTCGGTGTTGGGGCCGCTTCTTTTTACGATGTATATCGAGGATTTGGATTATGGATTAAATGGTTTTGTGGCCAAGTTTGCGGATGACACCAAGATAGGTGGAGGAGCAGGAAATGTTGAAGAAACGGAAAGGTTGCAGAGAGACTTAGTCAGTTTAGGAGAGTGGGCAAAGAAATGGCAGATGAGATACAACGTTGACAAATGTATGGTTATAAATTTCAGAAGAAGAAATAATCGGGCAGATTATTATTTAGATGGGAAGAAAATTCAAAAATCGGAAGTGCAAAGGGACTTGGGGGTCCTCGTGCAGGATACCCTAAAAGTTAACCACCAAGTTGAATTGGCGGTAAGGAAAGCGAATGCTATGTTGGCATTCATTTCAAGAGGAATAGTGTATAAGAGTAAGGAGGTGTTGATGAGGCTCTATGAGGCATTAGTGAGACCTCATTTGGAATACTGCGTGCAGTTTCGGGCCCCCTATCTTAGAAAGGGTATACTGATGTTGGAGAGGGTTCAGAGAAGATTTACGAGGATGATTCCTGGAATGCAGGGGCTAACATATGAGGAGCGTCTGTCGGCTCTTGAATTGTATTCATTAGAGTATAGAAGAATGAGAGGGGATCTCATAGAAACATTTCGAATGTTGAAAGGGTTGGACAGAGTAGATGTGGAAAGGTTGTTTCCCTTGGTGGGTGAGTCCAGGACAAGAGGCCATAGTCTTAGAATTAGAGGGTACCCAGTTAAAACAGAGATGAGGAGAAATTTTTTTAGCCAGAGGTTCGTGGATTTGTGGAATTCGTTGCCACATATGGCTGTGGAGGCCCGATCATTGAGGGTCTTTAAGGAGGAGATTGACAGGTATCTAATTAGTCAGGATATCAAGGGATATGGGGAAAAAGCCGGAAATTGGAATTAGATGGGTGAATAGTTTAGCTCATGGGGGAGCTGCGGAGCAGACTCGATGGACCGAATGGCCTACTTCTGCTCCTTTGTCTTGTGATCTTGTGAAGTTATTTTAAAAAATCGGTCAATCCTCGAAATCAGTGGATGCCGGATGGCAGGCTAAGGTCCTGAGTGTAATTTGCCTTTTAAAAAATTGAAGCGCATGCTGGCGTACAGGTATGATAAAAATGCAGAGGCCTTAGCACTCCATCTCCTCAGTATCCTGGTGGCCAATATACAGTCTCTGGAAAATAAAACTGAAGACCTCAGAGCAAGATTGCAGTAACAGAGGGACATAAGGAACTGTTGTGAACCTTGCTTCATGGAAGCATGCCTCATTCCATCATTTCAGATGCGGCATTGCAGCCCGAGGATTTCACCATTCACTGCAAAGATAGGACATCTGAGTCCTCTGAAGATAGAGGAAGTGGAACTCATTGTAGTGCAAAGACATGGTGGTTCCGTCTCAGTCCTGCTCACCCACCTGGAATAACAAGCAGTCAAGTGTCTTCCATTGTATCTGTCAAGGGAGTTTTCCATTATTATCCTGGTAGCAGTATATATTCCATCTCTAGCCCAGGGGTCCCCAACCTTTTTTGCAACGCAGACCGGTTTATTATTGACAATATTCCCGCGGACCGGCCGACCGGGGGGGTGGGAGTAGGGTTGCCAACGGACAAGAGTAGCAGTCAAATACATTGTGTTTCCCCGAGAAAGACTACAATGACCATGAAGCCTTGCACGGGCACCAGTGAACATGCGTGACTTGCACATGCGTATATGTGCCGATTTTTTTCTACAAATCGTTTTTGGCGATTCTGTTCGGGGGGGGGTGTTAATCACAACCGGAATATAGGTGATAAGTGGCTAATAAACTCAATTTCGTTTCTAAAGGGATTTATCTAACGAATTTAATATTAAACACACAGCGCATATTTTCCTCACATGAATATAGTGATAAGTCAATTATCAGGGGAGGACAGGGGAGCTTGAAGTAAGTGTTGAACGAACTTCCAGTAGAAGTGGTAGTGGCAGGTTTGATATTATCATTTAAAGAAAAATTGGATAGGTATATGGACAGGAAAGGAATGGAGGGTTATGGGCTGAGTGCAGGTCGGTGGGACTAGGTGAGAGTAGAGTTCGGCACGGACTAGAAGGGCCAAGATGGCCTGTTTCCATGCTGTATTTGTTGTATGGTTACATAAGTCAATAGCATCATAACATTTTAAGTAACATTTGGATATTAAATACACAGCACATATTTTCCCCGTATGAACATATAAAATCATTGCAACACCCCAATATCGCTGAATCAGTGGGAGCCCTGAGCTTGTTTTCCTGCAACAAGACGGTCCTATCGAGGGGTGATGGGAGACAGCGATACTCTAAGGGGGTTCCTTATGTCCAGTCTATTCCGCAATTTAGTTCTAGTTGCATTAATTGCAGAAAACTCCACTTCACAGAAAAATGTTGGAAATGGAAGCAACGTTTTCAGTGCTTCCGTGGCTATCTCAGGATATTTAGCCTTGACTTTGATCCAGAATGCCGGCAGAGATGTTATGTCAAACATACTTTTCTGACCGCCGTCATTTGCAAGCTTGAGAAGTTGATCTGCTTCCCGCGCTGACATGGAGACGCGCGGGTAATGACCTCGCATGCGTTCAAGCTCAACAGTGGGCGTGACAGGGAATGAGGAAAGGTGCAGCTGACTCATATCATTTCATATCGCCAAATCATATCGTTTCCTCGCAGCCCGGTAGCACATGCTTTGCGGCCTGGTGGTTGGGGACCGCTGCTCCAGCCAACATCGGGCAGGCACTGCAGAAGCTAAGCGGTATGATCAGCAGTCATGAAACAGGGCAGCCTGATGCCTTCCCTATTAGGGCTATAGATTTCAACCAGGCCAGCTTGAAGAAGTCTCTGAAAAACTACCACCAACTTATCAGCTGTGGAACCAGCATCAAGGACACTTATTATGCTGTCCCACACCGCACTTCGGACATCTAATCACCTGGCTATACTCCTACTCGGAGCGTTCAGGCAGAGATCAAAGACGGCAGCACCAATGGTGAGGGAGGCAGAGAAGCACTTTATAGAAACGCTTTGAGTGAGTGGATCCTAATGCATGCATGGACTGTACAACATCCAGGGATTCATATTTCAATCTGATTGAATACACCATTGCTCCCCCCTGTGATCTCTGCTGCCATCTGCCTCTTTGATCGTGTGCTCACCCAAATCCACTACCACAGCTGATTCCCCCTTCTTCAGCCTTTTATCTCTTTCATCAATCCATTTCCCAGCCCTCTACTTCACCTCTTCCCCTCCCCTGGTTTCACCTATCACCTACCACATTCAATTTCTTCCTCCCCTTCCCCCACCCTTGCTCTCACTTCTCATCTCTTTTCCAGTCCTGAAGGGTCTTGGCCCAAAACGTCGACTGTACTTTTTTCCATAGATGCTGCCTAGCCCGCTGAATTCCTCCAGCTTTGTGTGTTCATTGTTTGGATTTCCAGCATGTGTTGATCTTCTCGGGTTTGTCACTGACTTCATCAAGACCTGTGTGGATGTGTGTGCCTTTGAGAATATACTGTACACACCATAACCGAAAGCCATCAATGAACCAGAAGAAGTGTAGTCTGCTGAGGGTCAGATCTGTACCATTCAAGACCGGTGATCCAGAACTATACAAAAAGACATGATAGGACCTACAGTAGGCTATTTTAAGAGTGAAAAAGCTATTCTGATTGAAGTTAGAGATGGAATCAAATGCATATCAGTCCTGGCAGGGTTTGCAGGCCATTACTTCCTGCAAGGTGAAACCTAACATCATGAACTGATATGATGTTTCACTTCCAGGTGAGCTCAACGCCTACGAAAGGAATAATAAAACTATACCTGCACAAGTCCCCGCAACATCTGGTGACCCTGTGATCACTGGTTCAAGGCTGATGTCAGAACATCTTTTGAGGGGGTGAACCCTCACAAGATGTCAGGCCCTGATGGTGCACCTGGTAGGGCACTGCAAACCTGTGCCATCCAACTGGTGGAAGTGTTCAATTACATCTTCAATCTCTCACTGCTGCAGTTGGATGTTCACACCATCTTCAAAAGTAGTACTCAAGAAGAGCAGGGTGAAACCCCTCAACAACAATCACCCAGTTGCATTCACATCTGCAGGAATGAAGTGCTTTGAGAAGTTGGTCTTGGCTAGAATCAACTCCTGTCTAACTAAGGACCGGGACCCAATGCAATTTGCCTATTGCCACAATAAGCAGATGAAATCTCATAGTCTATCCACTTGGCCTTGGATCACCTGGAAAATAGCAAAACCTGTCAAACCTGCTGTTTATTGATTACAGCTCAGTGTTCAACACCATTATATCCTCAGTTCTAATCACCGTGCTCCAAAAACTGGGCCTCTGCAACTGAATTCTTGACCTCCTCATTGGGAGACAACCGCCTGTGCTGATCAGAAATAAAATCCTCTCCTTGCTCACAATAAACACTGGCATACCTGAAGGATGTGTGCATTGTCCACTGCTCTACTCTTTCGACACCCATGACTGTGCGGCTACACACACCTCAAATGCCATCTATAAATTTGCCAATGGCACAACTGCTGTTGGCAGAATTTCATAATGGGACGAGGAGGCATACAGGAATAAGATAGACCAGCAGGTTAAGTGGTGTTGAAACAACAATCTTACACTCAACATCTTAAAACCAAGGAATTAATTGTGGACTTCGGGAAGGGGAGTTGAAAGAGCACACATGTCACTAGGTTCGGATTTGGCCCAAGCGCGGAGTGAGGGACACTGAAGTGGGTCAATAATTCACAGACTATAATGCGATTAGTGTTAAGGGGGAAAGAGAACAATAAACGCTAAGCCAAACAGGGCTGCTAGCTAAAACTCTCAAATGGAAAAATGAAGCCTACACTGCAGCCGAAAAGAACAACTAAAATATAAAACGAATATTGTTAGTCTTCAAAGTCAGTTGACTCAAAAGTCCAATTTCTCAGGCGAGGCCAAGGGAGGCCGAATGCAAACAGGCAGTGAAGAGTTGCTGTGCTGTGTCCAAGTCTCGACAAGCTCTACGACGACAAGTATGGAGTTAATACTATCACAATGAAATAATAATTAGCTGACATGTGCATATTCACAAGCGCAATTGCTGTACCTACTGCACTGCCGAATCCGTGGATGTGACAGGGGCCCCCCTCTCTAGGTGCAGACCCTGAGGCACCACAGACCTGTGTCTGCTGGAAGTCCCGGATCAGCAACTTGTCCAAGATGTCCTTCGCTGGGATCCAAGTACGTTCTTCTGGACCATACCCTTCCCAGTCCACAAGGTACTGGACCTTAACACGTGGGGTGACTGGGGCCAGGGGAGAAGCAGTAACTGGCTTGAGCTGGGAAAAATGGAATACTGGGTGGATCTTCAATGATGCTGGTAGATGCACTCTATAGGACACCTTGTTGACAGCCTTTTCCACTACAAACGGTCCCACGTAGCGTGGTGCCAATTTCTGGTTCTCGACTTTCAGGGGAAGATCCCTTGATGCCAACCAGACCTCCTCTGCTGACTTGAATGGCCTTACCTGTCGAGAGAGCCAATCAGCCTGACGGGAATGCTGTTTCTGGGCATGCATCAGAGAAGCCCTGGTTCGCCTCCAGGTATGCTTTGTAGCACTGGATCAGCTGTTCAGCAGCAGGAACTCCTATGTTGATCTCCTGATCAAGGAAGAGCAGGGGCTAGAATCCCTTCTAGCATTCAAAGGGAAACATACCAGTGGAGGACGACTGGAGGTTATTGTGAGCGATCTCTGCCCATTGGGGGCTCCAGGATGTGGAGTTGGAAGAGGCAAGACCACGCTGGGTTGTCTTCAACTCCTGGTTCACTCTCTCAGTCTGGCCATTAGATTGGGGGTGGAAGCCAGACAAGAGGCTGGCCGTGGCTCCTACAAGAGAGCAGAAAACCTTCCAAAAGCGGGAAGTGAACCGTGGTCCACAGTCAGACACCATGTATTGAGGGAAGCCATGGAGCCTGACCACATGCTGAACCATGAGTATGGCAGTCTCACCAGCCGATGGGAGCTTGGAAAGGGCAATGAAGTGGGCAGCCTTGGAAAATCGATCCACAATGACCAAAATGGTGGTGTTTCCATTAGACGGGGGCAGACCAGTGACGAAATCTACAGAGCGGTGGGACCAGGGGCGGTGGGTTACAGGCAGTGGACATAACAGACACACAGGATGCTGCCGTGATGTCTTGTTCTGAGTGCAGGTGGGACAGGCAGACACAAAGTCATAGATGGCCACCAAAATTGTCTCTTTATAAATTCATGAGTCCGTTGAATTCCCGGATGTCCAACCAGAGGGGAGGAGTGACCCCATTCCAACACTTTGGAACGCACTGCAGCAGGAACAAACAGCCGGTTGGGAGGTCCCCCATCCAGGCCTGGATCTGATTGTTGGGTGGCCCTCACCTCTGCCTCTATTCCCCAGATCACCGGAGCAGCGATACACGAGCGAGGAAGAATTGGCATTGTCCTCAGATCCATTCAACTGCCAGGAGAGAGCATCAGTCTTTGTATTCTTGCCGCCAGGACGATAAGTGAGGATGAAATTGAACTGCGTGAAGAAGAGAGCCTACGGGGCTTGTCAAGAGTTGAGTCTCTTAGTATTCTGAATATAGGAGAGGTTCTTGTGATTTGTCCAGACCAAGAATGGATGCTCTGCCCCCTCTAGCCAGTGTAACCATTCCTCCAGGGCCTCCTTAACAGCCAGAAGCTCCCGGATCCCAACATCATAATTCCTCTCGGCCAGAGTCAAGCGACGGGAAAGAAAGGCACAAGGGTGCAGCCGGCAACCCACAGACGAGCGCTGAGAGAGGACAGCTCCATTGCCTACATCGGATGCATCCACCTCGACAATGAATGCTTGAAATGGGTCTGGGTGTAGCAGCAGCGGGGCAGTGGTGAAACGTCACTTTAGCTCTGAAAATGCTTCATTGGCATCGTCCGTCCAATGGAATCCTGCTGAGATCTTCTTGGTGAGTGCATTAATTGGAGCCGCAATAGAGCCAAAATTCCGGATGAAGCAGCAATAAAAGTTCGCAAACCCCTTGAAGCGCCGTACCTGTTTGACTATAGATGGTTTATGCCACTCTGCAATTGCCTGAACTTTACCAGGGTCCATTTGAACACTGGAGGGGGTAAGTATACAGCCCAAAAACGACACCTGGTCTTTATGGAAATCACATTTCTCAGGCTTGGCGTACAGGTTATTTTCAAGAAGGCGTCTGAGTACATGCTGGACCTGCTCCTGATGAGATGTCATCTAAATACGCAAACACAAACTGGTTCAACTTGTCCCTGAGCACATCATTAACCAAGCCCTGGAACACAGCCCGGAGTGTTGGCCAGACTAAAAGGCATCACCAGGTACTCATAGCGGCCATTAGAGGTGCTGAAAGCCGTTTTCCACTCATCCCCTTCTCTTATGCGAACCAGATTGCAAGTATTGCGCAGATCAATTTTGGAAAACATGGTTTCTCCCTGGAGATGCTCAAACGCAGATGCCTGCAAGGGAAGAGGGTAGTGGTTCTTCACAGTGCTGTTGTTCAGGGGCCGATAATCAATGCAGGGACAGAACTTACCATCTTTCTTGCTCACTAAAAAGAAGCCCGCACCTGCCGATGAGGTTGACGGACGGATAAGTCCCACACTCAATACCTCCTTGATGTATTCCTCCACGGCCACCATTTCGGGACGAGAGAGGGAAGAGAGCCGGCCCCGGGGAGGACTAGTGCCAGGTAGGAGCTCTATGGCACATTCGTATGGCCGGTGTGGGGGCAGGGAGGTGGCCTTTCTTTTACTGAAAACCTCAAGGAGATTCCCATATTCAGCCGGAATCCCAGACAGATCCACATCCTTAGCTGACACAGGAGGGGATTCATGGAACGGAGCTTGAGATGGACCCAGACAGGTAGACAGGTAGCCAGTCCCCACTCTTGGAGTACCTTCAGAGACCAATCGATCCATGGGTTATGTCGGCATTACCAGGGAAGAACAAGTTCTAGTAGCATTTCAGGTGAATTAACCAGACAGAAAGTTATTTCTTCATGATGGTTGCCTTCGAGCACCAGTTGGAGGGGTTGGGTGTAAAAGAGGATCTGGCCGGTTCCCAGAAGTCGACTGTCCAGCACCTTGACGTTGGTCTTTTCTCTTGATTCCTGAGTTGGAACTCCCCATCTTTGAGCGACAGAGATGTCCATAAGATTCCCGGCTGCACCAGAGTCGATAAACATCTTAAGTTCATCGGTCTGAGACCTCCACAACAAGGAAGCTGCGAGTATTACAGAATTAGGGGAAGCTGACTGAAGAGAGAACCGGCCCGTCAGGATTCCTCTCTCTGCTGATGGATATTCTGTCTTACTGGACGCTTGGAACATGCTGCACGAAAGTGTCCTGGATCACCACAATAGAGGCAAGAGCCTGTTCTCTGGCACCACTCTCATTCCTCCTGAGACAGGCACATGTGCCCCACTTTCATAGGCTCCTCCATGTCCCTGGGCTGGGTGCTGGGTGGTGAGGGAGGGGGAGAGGGTGAGGAAAGATGGTGATCAGGCGCCGTGGAGGAAGTTTGAAACATTCATTCCCTGCGCCACTCAGTCACCCAGTTGTCAACTCGAATAGCCAGATTAATCAGATCATCCAGACTATCCTGCTCGTCCCGGACGGCGATCTCAAGCTGGATCCCTGCGTTCAGTCCACGCTGGAAGGCAGTGATGAGAGATCTCTCATTCCAACCCATCTCTACTGCAAGGGTACGGAATTTAACTGCATAGGCTCTCACCGTTCCTCTGCCTTGGCACAACCTCCTGACCCCGTTCTGGAAAATCAAAAACCCTCCTTTACTCCACTCCAAAATGTCGGAACGACTGGGCTGTGGGGTAAAGCGTTGAACAAGCTGAGTGGAGGGCATCAAGAAGATCGACCATGTATACCAGTTTTTGCGCATCATCACCAAAACGAGCAGGCTGGGCTTGGAATGTCAGCTCGCATTGGGTAATAAAATTCTTGCAGCCATCGGGATCACCAGAATATCTGCCTGGATGAAGAATAATCAGTTCCTGTATGGACGCGGGTGTCTGTGGGGGCCCGAATGCGGCAGTCAGCCCTGATCCAGGCGTGAGAGCGGGAGTATTAGTAGCAAAGATTGTGGGGGCAGCAGAAAAGAAGGACCTGCGAGATGCTGGGAGTGGAACTGAGGCGGCCTGAGGCTGCTGGATTGTATTGGCGAGAACGTTAATGGACATCAGCTGATGCTGGCTGTTCACAGTAAGTTCATGGACGGCGGCCGTGAATGCGGACATCGCAGACACCTGAATCCGATTGCCTGCGGTGAGCTGTTGAACAGTTGTGGTGAAGGACGACACCTGTTCCTCCAAGGGAGACTGGGCTTGTCCGTACGAGATTATCTGCCTCATTTTCCTTCCTAACTTCACAAAGAACAGATTCCATTCCCTGTAGCTTGTCAGCTACCTGACCAATGAATCTCACGGCCAAGGTTAGCTTCTCTCTCTCTGCTGTGTCCATCTTTGTGTGGTTGAGACTTGCTGTCATTAGGTTCGGATAAGGCCCAAGTGCGCAGTGAGAGACGCAGAAGCGGGTCGATAATTCACAGACATTAATGCCAACAGTCTTAAAGGGGAAAAAAACCAATAAGCACTGGGCCAAATAGAGCCACTACCTAAAACTCTCAAATGAAAAAATGAAGCCTGCACTACGGCTGAAAAGAACAACTAAAATATAAAACAAATACCGCTAGTCTTCAGAGTCAGTTGACTCGACAGGCAAGGCCGAATGCAAAACAGGCAGCGAAGCATTGCTGTGCTGTGTCCAAGTCTCAACAAGCACTATGACAACAAATATGGAGTTAAATACTATCACAATGAAATAATAACTAGCTAACACATGCATATTCACAAGTGCGATTGCCATATCAACTGAGCTGTCGAATCTGTGGCTGTGGCAACATACCAATCTTCTTCGAAGGATCAGCAGTGGAAATGGTGAGCAGTTTAAAGTCTCTGAACATCTCTGAAGATCTATCCTGGGCCCAACATATTGATGCAATTACAAAGAATGCACAACAGTGGCTGTATTTTATTAGGAGTACGAAGGAGACATGGTATGACACCAAAGACACTTGAAAATGTCTACAGATATACCGTGGAGAGCACTCTAATGGGTTGCATCATCATTTAGTAGAAGACCATTAGACCATAACACATAGCAGCAGAATTAGGCCAAAACCAAGACTAAGCAATAACATATAAACATCTGCTTTAAATATACTCAATGACACGGCCTCCACAGCCATCTGTGGCAATGAATTCCACTAATTCACCACCCTCTGGCTAAAGAATTTCCTTCTCATCTCTGTTCTAAATAGGTGACCCTCTGCTCTAAGGCAGTACCCTCTGGTCCTGGACTCACCCACTATAGGAACCTTCCTGTCCACATCCATTCTATCTTGGCCTTTTAACATTTGATAGGCTTCAAGAAGAATTCACCTCATTTTTCTTAACTCTAGTGAGCACAGGCCCAGAGCCATTAAGTGTTCCTCATATATTAACGTTTTATTCCTGAAAACATTGTCATGAATCTCTTCAGGACCCTCACCAATACCTGCGATCAGGGGTCCAAAACTATCCACAAAACTCTAAATAAGGTCTGACCAATGCTTTTTAAAGCCTTTGCATCTCATCTTTGCTCATATTTGTTTTGTCCTGACAAAACAAATGCTAACATTCCATTTGCCTTCCTTACCACTGAGCCAATTTATAATTTAACCTTTACAGAACCCTGCACAAGGACACCCAAGTCCATTGTACTCTCATTTTTGAATTTTCTCACCATTTAGAAAATATACCATGCCTTTATTCCTTCTACCAAAGTGCATGACCATACACTTCCCTACACCATATTCCATCTGCCATTTCCTTGACCATTCTCCTAACGTATCCAAGTCCTTCTGCATTCTCCTTGCTTCCTTCCAGCTATCTTTTCGTATCATCTGCAAACCTGGCCACAAAGCCATCAATTTCAACATCCAAATAATTAACATATACCGTGAAAAGAAGCAGTTCAAACACTGACCACTGCAAAACAACTCTCGTCATCACCAAACAAACAGAAAAAGCCCCACTTTATTTCCGCTCTTAGCTTCCTACCAGTTAGCCAATCTTCTATCCATATTATTATGTAATATCATAAGCTCTTATCTTGTTAGTAGATAGATTCTTTATTGATCCCAAAGGAAATTACGGAGTCATAGTAGCATTACAAGTGCATAGACATAAATGTTAGAAAAGAAGTAGAAAGAATAAAAAATAAGTTACCACAAACAGGAGGATGTCATCACTTCCCGGCTATAGGCTGACTCATTACAGAGCCTAATGGCCGAGGGTAAGAATGACCTCATATTGCGCTCTTAAAGCAGCACAGTTGTCTTAGTCTATTACTAGAAGTGCTCATCTGTTCAGCCAAGGTGGCTAAAAGATTATACCTGGGATCACAATATTCAAGGGTACACATTGTATCGAAAGGACAGGCAGGAAGGCAGCGGGGACCATGTTGCTCTGCTGCTAAAAGATGAAATCAAATCAATATAGAGATATTTGAAGGGTGTTGAATCATTGTGGACAAAGCTAAGGAACTGCAAGGGTAAAAAGACCCTGAAGGGATTTGTATACAGACCCCCAAACAGTAGTAAGGATGTGGCCTATAAATTACAGTGGGAGATAGAAAATGTTTACCAAAAGGGCAATGTTACAATAGTCATGGGGGACTTCAGTATGCAAGTAGATTGGGAAAATCAGATTGGTGCTGGATTCGATGAGGTGAATTTCCAGAATGCCTATGAGATGGCTTTTTAGAGCAGCTCATGGTTGTGCCCGTTAGGGGATCAGTTATTCTGGACTGGGTGCTGTGCAATGAACAAGAATTGATCAGACAACTTCAGGAAAAAGAACCCTTAAGGGCAAGTGATCATAATATGATCAAATTCACCCTGAAGTACGATAAGAAGCTAAAGTCACATGTATCAGTATTACAGTGGAGTAAAGGGAATTACAGAGGCATGAGAGAGGAGTTGGCCAGAATTGATTGAGAAAGAACACTGGCAGAGATGACGGCACAGCAGCAATGGCTGGAATTTCTGGAAGCAATTACATCCCAAAGTGGTAGAAGTATTCTAAAGACAAGATGACACAACTGTGACTAACAAGAGAAGTCAAAGTCAACATAAAAGCCAAAGAGCGGGCATAAAATAGAGCAAAAATTAGTGGAAAGTTTGAGGGTTGGGAAGCTTTTCAAAACCAAAAGAATGCAATTAAAAAGTCATTAAGAAGGTAAAGATGGAATATGAAAGTAAGCTAATATTAAAGAGGATACCAAAGGTTTCTTCAGATACAAAGTATAAAAGAGAGGCAAAAGTGGATATCAGACCACTGGAAAACAATGCTGGAGAGGTAGTAATGGAGGACAAGAAAATAGAAGATAAACAAAATTTGTATTTTGCATCAGACTTCACTCTAGAAGACACTAGCAGTATGGTGGAAGTTCCAGGTGTCAGAAGTTATGAACTGTGTGAGGTTACTATTCCTAGAGAGAAGGTCCTTGGGAAACTGAAAGATCAGAAGGTAGATGAGTCACCTGGACCAGATGGTGTACACGCCTGGGTTCTGAAAGAGGTGGCTGAAGAGATGGTGGAGGTATTAGTAATGATATTTCAAGAATCACTGGTACCTATTTCTGGAATGGTCCTGGAAGACTGGAAAATTGCAAATATCATTCCACTCTTCAAGAAGGGAGAAAGGCAGAAGAAAGAAAGCTATAAACCAGCTAGTCTGACCTCAGTGATTGGGAAGATGTTGAAGTCGATTATTAAGGATGAGTTCTCAGGGTACTTGAGGGAACATGATAAAATAGACAATAGTAAGCATGGTTTTCATAAGGGATAATCTTGCCTAACAAATCTGTTGGAATTCTTTGAAGAAATAACAAGCAGGATAGACAAAGGAGAATCAATTGATGTTGTGTACTTTAATAAGGTGTCACATATGAGACTGCTTAACAAGCTACGAAGTATTACGAAGTATTACAAGCTACAATGTATTACAAGCAAGATTCTAGCATGGATAAAGCAGTGACTGATTGGCAGGAGGCAAAGAATGGGAATAAAGGGAGACTTTTTTGATTGGCAGCCAATGACTAGTGGTGTTCCACAGCGGTCTGTGTTGGGACTAATTCTTTATACTTTATTTATATGTCAATGATTTGTCCTGACAAAGGGTCTCGGCCCGAAACGTCGACTGTGCTTCTTCCTATGGATGCTGTCTGGCCTGCTGCGTTCACCAGCACTTTGTGTGTGTTGCTTGAATTTCCAGCATCTGCAGATTTCTTCGTGTTTGCATGGATGATGGAATTGATGGCTTTATTGCAAAGTTTGCTGATGATATGAAGATAGGTAGAGGGGTAGGTACTTTTGAAGAAGTAGAGAGGCTACAAAAGGACTTAGTCAGATCAAGAGAATGGGCAAAGAAGGTAGATGGAATACACTATTAGGATATGTAGAGTTATGCACTTTGGTAGAACAAATGAAACGGTTGACTATTTTCTAAACTGAGAGGAAATACAAAAAACTGAGGTGCAAAGGGACTTGAGAGTCCTTCTGCAGGATTCGCTAAAGGTTAATTTGCAGATTGATTCCATGTAGAGGAAGGCAAATGTGATGTTAGCATTCATTTGAAGAGGACTAGAATATAGGGAGGTAATGTTGAGATTTTATAAAGCACTGGAGAACCCTCACTTGTAGTATTGTGAGCAGGTTTGGGCTCCTTATCTTAGAAAGGATGTGGTAAACTGGAAAGGATTCAACATAGAAATCTAAAGCACATTACAGCCCCACGGCCCACAATATTGTACCGACCATGTACCCTACTCTAGAAACTGCCTAAAATTTCCCTAACGTATATCCCTCTATTTTTCTAAGCTCCATGTACCTATCTAAGAGGCTCTTAAAAGACCCTATTATGTCCACTTCCACCACCACCGCCGGCAGTGCATTCCACACACCCGCCACTCTCTGTGTGAAAAGCTTACCCCTGACATCCCCTCAGTACCTATTCCAACACTCTCGTGTTAGCCATTTCAGCCCTGGGAAAAAGGCTTTGACTATCCATACAATTAATGCCCCAATCATCTTATACACCTCTATCAGGTCACCTCTCATCCTCCGTCACTTCAAGGAGAAAAGGCCCAGTTCACTCAACCTATTCTCATAAGGTACACCATCCGAACAAGGCAACATACTTGTAAATCTACTCTGAACTCTCTCTATAGTATCTCCATCCTTCCTGAAGTGAGGTGACCAGAACTGAACACAGTACTCCAAGTGGGGTCTGACCAAGGTCTTATATAATTGTAACATTACCTCATGGCTCTTGAACTCAATCCCACGGTTGATGAAGGCCAACACACCATACGCCTTCTTAATACAGTCAACCTGCGCAGCAGCTTTGAGCGTCCTATGGACATGGACCCCAAGATCTCTCAGATCCTCCACACTGCCAAGAGTCTTATCATTAATATTATATTCTGGCAAAGAGGACTCAAAGAAGGTTCACAAAAATAATTCCAGGATTCAATGGCTTGTCAGATGAAGAGTGTCTGATGGCTCTGGGCTTGTATTCACTAGGATTCAAAAGAATTAAGGGTGACCTCATTGAAACCTTTTGAATGGTGAAAGGTCTTGATAGAGCGGATGTGGAGAGGATGTTTCCTGGCTGGGAGAGTCTAAGGTCAGAGGACACTGCCTCAAAATAGAGGGCGGCCTTTTAGAGTGAAGATGAGGTGGAATTTCTTTAGCCAGACAGTGAAATTCTTTGCCACAGGCAGCTGTGGAGGATGTTATTGGGTATATTTAAGGCAGAGGTTGATTGATTCAGAGCCACGATGAAATGGCGGAGCAGACTCAAATGGCCAAATGGCCTGATTCTGCTCCTATATTTTATGGTCTTATAGTTTTTGTATTAATATATATGGCAATGTACTAATGCCGGAAAGCAACAAATTTCATGAGATATTGAACCTAATTCTGATTCTAAAATTGATTGCAAAGTTGTTGTGACACCACTCAGCCACTCCTACATGCCTCCTTGTCACTATCTGAAATCCTGCCAACAATAGTTTATCACCACAAATTCACAGATGGTATCTGAGCTGTGCCTAGCCACAGAGATGTGGGTGTAGAGAGGGTAGAGCAGTGGGCAAAGCACCGAACTTTGAGATGCACCAGTAATGATTGTTCATACAGGCAAATAAACATTGGCACACTGCCCATCATGTTTCAAAACTCAATTTTCGTCTTCCTCATGTCTCCAATGATAGATGAGGGCGAGGGTAGAACAGGACAGAACTTTTTCTTACACCATTATTCAGATCCACCTCTGCTGTTAAGTTCATGATGAACCAGTATCTCACCGTTCCCCCAAAAAATCATTCCCACCTTTCCCTCAAAATTATGCCACTCTTCTCCCAAAATCTCCTCCACACTTCCCTCAAATTCTCTTTATCTCTCCCCCAAAGTCTCTCCACTGCCCAACCTTTTCACTCTCATCCAATTCCTAGGCCTGGTTTTAAGACAACTCGGAAGGTAATGCTATTCTACACTCAATCCACTGTAAAATGAACATGGAACACGGTTTCTCGCTATTTTTCATGGGCACATAGGGGTACATAGTTAAGCATCTCTCAGAAGATAGCTGGCATTGTGAACCACAAACTTTTAAAATTTGTAATAGTACTTTTGTTCCTCTCCTTTCCTAGTTCATATTCCAACTTGATTTTACTTTGTAAACAAAGTTAAATAGCACCTTGAGGCCCTCCATTGGTTGGGGTCAGCCATGGATATTCTGACCCCAGCTGTCTACATGATACACAAGCCAGGGCAGTACGATACAGAGAGCAAGTTGTTCCCTATATAGCAGGCTCCCCCGCTCCATGCAGTAAATGTATCCAAAGGAACAGCAAAGACCGATACCCCTTGGCACCAACATTGCTGTAGGAGTTTCCAATCAGTGTTGAATTCAATGTAGGACTGCCTTAGAGACTCCAACTCCAGATTTTTCTTTGGGGTTTACACCTGAAGCCTTCCCCATGAGTGCATACAGCATCAAGGCAGCGGAGGTTTGGGATCAGAGTTTTCCTTCTCCTAGATGAGCTGCCAACCACGGCTGACGAGCCCCATCTGCCCGAAGTGACTGGTTTTAGGATTCCAGTAACCCGGCTTTGTTCCTTCTCCTGTCAGTAGAAACAGTTATGCCGGGCTTAGTAGCTAAGCCACACGTGATGGCCAGGAGCTGGATTTGGTTGTCAGAGGCTATTTGAGACACACACCACTGGCAGCATTTACTCTGTAGTAGGAGCTTATCCCCACCACAATTTCTGGAATGTGTACAGCAAAGCTACCTTTGCTCTACTTGGTGGCTTTGGTGGCTATCTGCAAACAAGTTCATTACACTACTCAGCAAAGCGAATTGACATCTACACACCACGACATCCACATCATTGAAAAGGGGGGTTACCGTGCTGAGACAGGAATCGCTAATACTTCTTGGCCAACTTGCTCGATGTCCACAACCAGGGCTGACTCATACTTCTTTACAGTGTTGGAGCACAAAGTTACCTAGGACAAAAGATTAAAAGATCAGAATGAGAAATACCTGTCAACTCGTAGAAAATAGACTCAACAGTTCTGGTTTGCTCTGAGAACAAACTTGGAGTAATTTGTATCTATCTACGTATTTATTTATTTAATGGCATAGAGCACGGAAGAGGCCCCTCCAGCCCTCCGAGCCACGCCACCCAGCAGTCCCCGAAGTTATTCCCAGTCTTACCACGGAACAATTTACAATGACCAATTAACCTACCAACCAGTACCTCTTTGGACTGTGGGGGGAAACCGGAGGAAACCCACGAGGTCATGGGAAAATGAACAAACTCCTTACGTTGGAGGGAATTGAACTAGTATCGCCTGAACTGTAAAGCACTGTGCTAACCACTAAGCTACCATGCTGCCCCAAGTCCTTCTGGACACGATTTGGAGAAGGCTGTAGTTATATTTACTAAACTAATTACTCACAGAATCAGAATCAGATTTAACATCATTGGCATTTGTCATAAAATATGTTCTTTTATTGCAGCAGCAAATTGCAATACACAATGTAGAATAAATTACACATATATATAGCTAGGGTGCCTAAGACTTCTGCACAGTACAGTATTTGTCAATGTGGAGTGAAGAATGAGTTTGTAAATCTTGCAGGAGTAAAGGATGTTGGGAATAGCAAGGGTGGAGAACCATGGGAGGGGTGTGGGACAGGTGGCAGAGAGAGTGGCAGAAGCACTCACCAGACAAGGTGAGGAGGTGATAGAAAGGAGTTATAGGCAGGTGGTCTCACTGGGGCCAGGGGAGACAGACAAGTGGGTAACAGTCAGGAGAGGGAAGGGGAAGAGTCAGGTACCAGAGAGTACCCCGGTGGCTGTACCCCTTAACAATAAGTACTGTTGAGTACTGTTGGGGGGCGGGGGAACAGCCTTCCTGGGGGAAGCGACAGTGGCTGTGCCTCTGGCACAGAGTCTGGCCCTGTGGCTCAAAAGGGTAGGGAAAGGAAGAGGAAGGCAGTAGTGATAGGGGACTCTATAGTTAGGGGGTCAGACAGGCGATTCTGTGGACGCAGGAAAGAAACTCAGATGGCAGTTTGCCTCCCAGGAGCCAGGGTCTGAGATGTTTCAGATCACGTCCATGTTATCCTGCAGTGGGAGAGAGAACAGCCAGAGGTCGTGGTACATATTGGTACTAATGACATAGGTAGGAAAAGGGAAGAGGTCCTGAAAACAGACTACAGGGAGTTAGGAAGGAAGTTGAGAAGCAGGACCGCAAAGGTAGTAATCTCGGGATTACTGCCTGTGCCACGTGACAGTGAGTATAGGAATAGAATGAGGTGGAGGATAAATTTGTGGCTTAGGGATTGGAGCGGGGGGCAGGGATTCAGATTTCTGGATTACTCTGACCTCTTTTGGGCAGAGTGTGACCTGTACAAAAAGGACGGATTGCACTTGAATCCCAGAGGGACCAATATCCTAGTGGGGAGGTTTGCTAAGGCTACTGGGAAGAGTTTAAACTAGAATTGTTGGGGGGTGGGAGCCGAACTGAAGAGACTGGGGAAAAGGCAGTTGGCTCACAAATAGAGAAAGCTTGGAGACAGTGTATGAGGGAGGTTAGGCAGGTGATAGAGAAGGGACGCACTCAGACCGATAGTTTGAGATGTGTCTATTTTAATGCAAGGAGTATTGTGAACAAAGTGGATGAGCTTAGAGCGTGGATCAGTACTTGGAGCTATGATGTGGTGGCCATTACAGAGACTTGAATGGCTCAGGGACAGGAATGGTTACTTCAAGTGCCGGTTTTTAGATGTTTCAGAAAGGACAGGGAGGGAAGCAAAAGAGGTGGGGGCATGGCATTGTTGATCAAAGATTGCATCTCGGCTGCAGAAAAGGTGGACATCATAGAGGGATGGTCTACGGAGTTTCTGTGGGTGGAGGTTAGGAACAGGAAGGGGTCAATAACTTTACTGGGTGTTTTTTATAGGCCACCCAATAGTAACAGGGATATTGAGGAACAGATAGGGAAAGGTGTAATACTAACAGAGTTGCCATGATGGGAGATTTTAATTTCCCAAATATCGATTGACACCTCCCTGGAGCAGGGGGTTTAGATGGTGTGGAGTTTGTTAGGTGTGCTCAGGAAGGTCTCTTGACACAATATGTAGATAAACCGTGACGGGCAGGATTAAGGAAAACCCCACGGCATTCTAAAAGTATGTGAAGAGCAAGAGGATAAGACGTGAAAGAATAGGACCAATCAAGTGTGAAAATGGGGAAGTGTGTATGGAACCGGAGGAAATAGCAGAGGTACTTAATGAATACTTTACTTCAGTATTCACTATGGAAAAGGATCTTGGTGATTGTAGTGATGACTTGCATTGGACTGAAAAGCTTGAGCATGAAGATATTAAGGAAGAGGATGTGCTGGAGCTTTTGGAAAGCATCAAGTTGGATAAGTCGCCGGGACTGGATGAGATGTACTCCAGGCTACTGTGGGAGGTGAGGAAGGAGATTGCTGAGCCTCTGGAGATGATCTTTGCATCATCAATGGGGACGGGAGATGTTCTGGAGGATTGGAGGGTTGCAGATGTTATTCCTTTATTCAAGAAAGGGAGTAGAGATAGCCCAGGAAATTATAGACCAGTGATTCTTACTTCAGTGGTTGGTAAGTTGATGGAGAAGATCCTGAGAGACAGGATTTATGAACATTTGAAGAGGTATAATATGATTAGGAATAGTCAGCATGGCTTTGTCAAGGGCAGGTCGTGCCTTATGAGCCTGATTGGATTTTTTGAGAATATGACTAAACACATCGATGAAGGAAGAGCAGTAGATGTAGTGTATATGGATTTCAGCAAGGCATTTGATAAGGTACCCCATGCAAGGCTTATTGAGAAAATAAGGAGACATTGGATCCAAGGGGACATTGCTTTGTGGATCCAGAACTAGCTTGCCCACAGAAGGCAAAGAGTGGTTGTACACGGGTCATATTCTGCATGGAGGTCAGTGACCAGTGGTATGCCTCAGGGATCTGTTCTGGGACCCTTCGTGATTTTTATAAATGACCTGGATGAGGAACTGGAGGGATGGGTTAGTAAATTTGCTGATGACACAAAGGTTGGAGGTATTGTGGATAGTGTGGAGGGCTGTCAGAGGTTACAGCGGGACATTGATAGGATGCAAAACTGGACTGAGAAGTGGCAGATGGAGTTCAACCCAGATAAGTGTGAAGTGGTTCATTTTGGTAGGTCAACTATGATGGCAGAATATTGTAATGGTAAGACTCTTGGCAGAGTGGAGAATCAGAGGGATATTGGGGTCCGAATCCATAGGATGCTCAAAGCTGCTGCGCAAGTTGACTCTGTGGTTAAGAAGGCATACGGTGTATTGGCCTTCATCGATTGCGCAATTGAGTTTAGAAGCCGAGAGGTAATGTTGCAGCTATATAGGACCCTGGTCAGACCCCACTTGGAGTACTGTGCTCAGTTCTGGTCGCCTCACTGCAGGAAGGATGTGGAAACCATAGAAATGGTGTAGAGGAGATTTACAAGGATGTTGCCTGGATTGGGGAGCATGCCTTATGAAAGCAGGTTGAGTGAACTCGGCCTTTTCTCCCTGGAGCGATAGAGGATGAGAGGTGACCTGACAGAGGTGTATAAGATGATGACAGGCATTGATCGTGTGGATAGTCAGAGGCTTTTTCCCAGGGCTGAAATGGTTGCCACAAGAGGACACAGGTTTAAGGTGCTGGGGAGTAGGTACAGAGGAGATGTCAGAGGTAAGTTTTTTTTTATGCAGAGAGTGGTGAGTGCGTGGAATGGGCTGCCAGCAACTGTGGTGCAGGCGGATATGATAGGGTCTTTTAAGAGACTTTTGGATAGGTGCATGGAGCTTAGGAAAATAGAGGGCTATGGGTAAGCCTAGTAATTTCTAAGGTAGGGATATGTTCGGCACAACTTTGTGGGCCAAAGGGCCTGTATTGTGCTGTAGGTTTTCTATGTTTCTATGTCACTTGATTCAAAACAATTGGTTTATTAATCATTATAGAATGTATCTTTGGTACGTCCTGCTCCCTCCCCTTCCCCTTCCCCCCTATCCAACCATGATTCTGCTCTCCTTTCCCCTTCTCACTCTCAGTCCATAATAGAAACCCAATTCATAATCAAGTTTATCATTACTCACATATGCCATGAATTTTTTTTTTGCGGCAGCACTACAGTGCAACACGTAAAATTATTCCAGTAGTGTGTAAATTTCTTAGGCATACTATCTATATGTAAGTGCCTAAGACATTTGCATAGTACAATATATGTGTGTGTGTGTGTATAATTAAATAGTAGTGGAAAAAGAGAGCAAAAAAAGAAATAAAATATTGACATAGTGTACATGGGTTGATTGTCCATTCAGAAATGTGCTCATGGAGGGAAGAAGCTATTCATAAAATGTTGAGTGTGTGTCTTCGGGCTCCTGTGCCTTCTCCTTTCTGGTAGTAATGAGAAGAGGGCACGTCCTGGGATGATGGGGTCTTTAATGATGGAAGCTGACTTTCTCAGGCATTGCCTTTTGAAAATGTCCTCAATACTGGGAAGGCTAGTGCCCATGATGGAGCTGTCTGAGTTTACAAATTACTGCAGCATTTTCCGATCCTGTGCTGTGGCCCCTCCATACCAGATGGTGATGCCATCAGTTTAAAATGCTCTGCATGTTAAAATGTTCTCCATGCTTATCTGTGGGAATCTGCGAGTCTTTGGTGACACACAAAGTCTCCTCAAACTTCTAATGAAATAAAGCTGCTGTCATGTGTCATTTAATTATTAATTGTATCAATATGTAGTTACCAGAATAGACCTTCAGAGATGTTGGCACATAGGAGCTTGACACTGCTCACCCTTGATGAGGACTGGTGTGGGTTCCCTCAACTTCCCCTTTCTAAAGTCCGCAATCAATTCTTCGATCTTACGAAGATTGAGTGCAAGGTTTTTGTGGCAACATCACTTAATCAGCTGATCTATCTCATGCCCGTACGGCTCCTTGTCACCATCTGAAATTCTGTCAACAATAGCGTCATCAGCAAACTTAAAGATGGTGTTTGAGCCGTGCGTAGCTGCACAGTCATGGGTGCAAGGAGAGTGCAGCAGTGGGATAAGGACATGTCCTTGATGTGTGCCAGTGTTGAGGAATTGAGGTCAAATGAGGTGTGAGCTGCTCATGGGTTGATCTGTACATGTGTTTGTGTTCAGTGTATTCTTTCATTGTTACATACAGTATATCACCAAATTACAGCTATCACTAAAATTTAAAAAAGTGGTTAGTGTCAATGGGCGGCTGGAGGTCTGTACAGACCCCAGTGGGCTGAAGTGTCTGTTTCTGTGCTGTTTGTGAATGATGGACTATGGTGACAAGATAGCCAGTGATTGTGCTGTTATTCAATTTCAGGAATCTTCACTGTGAGTTTATGCAGCATCTCAATCAAGGGCCTTTCTAATGGAGAGACAAAATGTCAGGGTTACAAAAGATGAATTTAATGTTATAATGTCAAAATCCTGCTGCAAGTCTGTCCTTGATAAATCTCAAGCCCTCGTGATCAAGGTTTGCCAAAATTCAATCAGCATGGGTTCTGGATATCATTCATATCTTTGGTAGGTATATATCTCTGTGACACTAGTTTTCTAGACGTGGGTATATTGCTGATCCTACAAATGCTCTTTGTTTTAATTTTTCACTTCTTGCTGTACTGGGGTCTGAAAGATGAATAATTTAAGAGGTGGATATGGTGCTATTTGGTATGTGGGAAGCACAGATGTGGATATTCTCGGTAAAACTGGAATAGCACATTAGTTATTCAATGTCAAAACCCACATGGACCAAAGAGGGGACAGACATTAACCTTGCTATTTCCTTTCTGCCTTGGTGTACAGCTAACTGAGGTGGCCACTCAGTGATTATTCAAACTATAAGGTTTGTCCCAGCAGCATTTCTTTAGAAACAGCTTTGTGACAAATTCAAGGAATTATATTGATTGAAATCATATCAGTTTTATGTGCAACTCAAAGTTACAATAAATGCCTTTTTCCTTTATTCAAATATTTTTAGGATAATTTATGATCAATAACATCTACTGAGACACTCTCCTTTCATTATTACCCCTCTCCCTACTGGAGAGGTTTCTGTCTCAAGATGATAAGGTTTACAAACCAGCGGTATCAGTGTTTTTTAAGGAGTAACACCGCCCATCTCTGGATAGGACCGGGTACCAGAATCTCAGCAGGGTCAACTTGACTTCTGGTGACCCTATCACTCTGCTGCACAAGGGCAGGCCTGGATTGGTGTGAGGAGCCGAGGAAGAAGATAACCATTGTCCCCAATAGTCAGTATTCCATGCCACCTAGTGATCACATATGGCATATATTGCAAGACTGCCTGAAAGTAAACAAGATTTCCAGGAACATGCCTTTTACTATCACATTTCATCTCTTAGTCATACAAAAG
The DNA here is from genome assembly GCF_963921235.1 of Mobula hypostoma. Taxonomy (NCBI): domain Eukaryota; kingdom Metazoa; phylum Chordata; class Chondrichthyes; order Myliobatiformes; family Myliobatidae; genus Mobula; species Mobula hypostoma. Next base: position 3,281,705 of record NC_086110.1, read on the forward strand.
CTATTGCTCAGGAGGGAGAGACCCTGCAATTTCCGTTGCACATTCTACAAGCTGGGAGGGCTAGTGCCTCAGGAAGTTGCAGGGTGAATATTTTATGAGATATTATTGATGCTGTTTTACCATATTCATCTGATATAGATGCTTTAATTCCAGATCCCATATTTAGAGTTTACAAAGCAAGTGCCAGACAATAGAATTTCTACGCCTATGCATTTTTATGTAGATACTGGGAACTGACAAATAATGAGGGCATAGAGTCATACAGCACGATAGCATGAAACTTCAGCAACTCAGGTCCATGCCAATCTATTATTCTGCCTAATTCCATCGATCTACACCTGGACCATAGCCCTCCACACCCCTCCTATCCATCTACTTAACCAAATTTCTCTTAAATATCGAAATCAAACCCTTATCTACCACTTTTGCTGGTAGCTCATTCCACACTCGTACTACCCTCTGAGTGAAGAAATTCTCCCTCGGGTTCCTCTTAAATATTTAACCTTTCATCCTTAACCTATGAACTCTAGTTCTAGTAACACTCACAACACGCTGTAGGAGCTCAGCAGATCAGGCAGAATCCGTGGAAACGATCAGTCAACGTTTCGGGCCAGAACACTTCGTCAGGACTGAAGAGGGAAGGGGCAGAGGTCCTATAAAGAAGGTGGGGGGAGGGTGGGAAGCCAGGACTGGAGAGGACTAGTTCTAGTCTCACCCAACCTCAGTGGAAAAAGCCTGCCTGCATTTACACTATCCATACCCCTCATAATTTTGTATATTTCATTCAAATCTCCCCTCATTCTCCCGCACTCAGAGAAATAAGGTTCTAATCTATCTAGCTTTTTCCTATAACCCAGGTCCTCAAGTCCCAGCAATATCCATGTAAATTTTCTCTATACATTTTCAATGTTATTGATATCTTTCCTGTAGGTAGGTGACTGGAACTGCATACAATATGCAAAATATGGCCTCACTAATGCCTGGATTCTGTACTCCTGTACTCAGTTCTCTAATTTATGAAAGCCAATGTGCCAAAAGCTCTCTTCACAACCCTATCTACCTGTGATGCCACTTATAAGGAATTATAGATGTGTCCCTTGATTCCTCTGCTCTAAACGCTCCTCTGTGCCCTGCTGCTCACCCTACCCTAATTTGTCCTCCTGAAGTATAACACCTCACACTTGTCTGCATTAAATTCCACCTGCCATTTTTCAGCCACTTTTCCAGCTGGTCCAGTTCCCAGTGTAAGCTTTGATAGCCTTCGCTGCTGACCTCTGTACCCCTAATCTTGGTGTCATCTGCAAATTTGTTGATCCACTCTACCACATTATCATCCAAATCATTAAGTTAAATGACAAACAATGGACCCAGCACAGATCTCTGCAGCACCATTACTCACAGACTTCCAGTCAGGGAGGTAACCATCTACTGCCATTCTCTGGATTTTCCTGCTAAGTCAACGTTGAATCCAATTTACTATTTCAACCTTAATACTAGGTGACTTAACTTTCTGAACAAGCCTCCCAGATAGGGTTTTGATAAAGGCCTTGCTATAGTCCATGTAGACGATTCCCACTATCTTTCCTTCATCAACTTTCCTGGTAACTTCATCAAAAAACTCTATAAGATTGGTTAGACACAACCTACCATGCACAAAGCTCTGTTGACTATCTCTGATCAGGCCATCTATCCAAATACTTACATATCCTGTACCTTAGAATACTTTCCAATAATTTACCCGTACTGATGACTGATGTCAGTAACATTGGCCTATTCTTACAGCCTTTTTTGAACAATAGAACATTATCACCTATCTTCCAGTCCTCCGGCACCTCACCAATGACCTAGGACATTTTAATACCTCCGCCAGGGCCCCTGCAATTTCTGCACGAGACTTCCACACAGTTTCAGGGAACACCGTGTCAGGCTCTGGTGATGTATCCACCCTAATTTGCCTCAAGACAATAAGAATCTCTTCTTCTATAATCTGGATATGATCCATGACCCCACTACTGTTTTGCCTCAGTTCTATAGACTCTATATCCATCTACCGAATAAATACAGATGTAAGTAATCCAATGAAGATCTCCCTAACTTTTTCTGGTCCATGAATAAATGACCGCGCTGATCTTCAAGTGAACCAGCTTTGACCCTTGGTTTTCTTTTTCTCTTAATCTGTTTTCAGAAGCCCCTGGGTTTCTCTTTTGCCTTGTGTGCCAGAGCAACCTTATGCCTCCTTTTAGCTGTTCTGATTCTCCTGAAGTGTTTTCTTGTGTTTCTTATACTCCTCAAGTGCTTAGCTTGTTCTTTGCTGCCTATACCTGTTATGCACCTCCTTCTTCTTCTTAACCAGAGACAATACCCATTGAAAACTTCTTTTTTTAGCGTGCCACACCAGACAGTCAGCCATTCTTGTCTGGCGCGTGGTGACAGGATTGGTCTCCTTTCAGATTAACCAGGTCACGATATGAACGTTCCCGACTTTATCCTTCTTTTTTTACGAGGCCGAGTGGCTAGCTCGACGCTCAACCCGGCACAGATGGAAAGCGTGCTAGGGGGGGTGGCCCGACTTGGATTCGAACTCGGGAGCCTTCGCTTCGAAGTCCGGCACTGATGCCATTGAAATCTAAGGTTCCTTAAGCCTGTTATCCTTGCTTTTCATTCCAACAGGAACAGAAAAACTCTGTAACCCCTATACTTCACTTTTGAAGGCCTCCTACTTCTAAGCATCCCTTTGCTTAAAAACAACCTGTCCCAATGCACACTTGTCAGATACTTTCTGCTGCCATCAAAATTAGCCTTTCTCCAATTTAGAATCTCAGCCCAAGGGCCAGACCTATCCCTCTCCATAATACCTTGAAACTAATGGCATTATGATCACTAGATCCAAAGTTTCTTCTGCTTCACCAGAACTGCACCCTCCTGCTGCATCTCCATTTCTCTTCATTCCCTGGCAATCAAAAAAATCAGCTTTACTTGGAAGATTTTGCATTCTGAGCCCTCAGGTTAAGGAATTACAAGGATTTACAAATTCCAGAGAGAAAGGCTTTTGTAATTGATCTATTGCAGAACTGTATGGTTTAAGTACAAAATGATAATTTAGGGCATATTCTGAAGTTAGGGTATATTGTAAATATTAACTACACCAGCAACCAATCTTCAGACATGAATGTGGATTGTAGATTAAATTTTAAATGCAGACCTGAACAACAGTTTTTCTGCACCTGTGGACCGCAGTTGATTGCAAACCAGACAATACTGATTAACATTCATTTTGGGTGTCTGGAGTGTGAGTACAAAGAAGGAGGCATGTGAAAACTATATGTAATTCAAAGGAAGCATTGTAGATGCATTGCAACTGTAGAATTATCCTGCCGTTACCTTTGACCTTTAGCATATAAAAATGTCATGTCATATTGGGTTGGTCCTCCAAAAGTGTCTCAATATGATGCCTGCTGCTCATTTTTGTTGAATAAAATACTTCTATGTCTACTAGCTCTAGTGTCTCTCCAGTGACTTTGTTGACAGTACAACGTTTGCACAGGCCCCTCTCTCAGGACAAACCCATTCCAGAGAGCCATGCCTTTCACAAAGAAAAGATAACTCTTCCCAGGGCTCCCGCCTGCTGCTCCAGGATCGTTTGCATTACCGGATAATCTCTTTGAAGAAGCGACTCTCAAGGAAGTGATGAGATAACATTTCAATTTATTAGCTTTAATCATTATCAGGAAACATAAAAACACACAGTGATGGGTCTGTTTCAGCGCTTTTATCTCCTGGCTCAGAGGTTTTTCTTATATAATATGCAAACACGAAGGGATAAAAATGCATACAACTGCTATGTGTCAGGGTCCCGATAGTAAACACTAAGCCAAAGGCATCCAGTGTGATGAAACAGATCTTGTATGTTTGAGTTGCTGACAGTCTTTCCCTTGCTAAGCCCCACCAGGTGGAGTGTGCAAGTTTGGATCATGGTAGCGATAGGGTCAGGAGGAGTGGCAGAGAATGGGCCTGACTTGGTTAGTGAGGTTTGATCAGGCTGACATTCAGAGGGTGGTCAGATCATGGGTTGGAGATCGGTATGCTGTTGGATAACTGGGTGGAGATAGATGTTTAGTCACATGTGGGTAGTCAATCAGATGGTCAATCAGATCTTTGTGGTCAGTTAGACTGGAGAGATTGTAAATAAAGTTGATCAGAATAACCATGATGTTAAATTGCACTGGTAAACTTAGTTTGGTGGTCAGCTGCACAAAAATTGGGCTTGTGGGGTGGACCTACAGGGAAGACAATGGATATCTCTGATTTCCCTGAATGAACACCAAAGCAGGGCTTTTCCATCCCACTTTGTGTGGGCAGTCTGCATTGTTCAGGGCCTCAAATGCACAGAGCAATGAAGGTACACACTACATTTGGCCATCATACACTGTATATATGCACATTGTACTAAGGGTGGACCCAGAATGAATTTCTGAACACTTGTTATCAGTACACTAAACACCAGATTGATTTAGCATTCCACTTTTTCATAAGATTAATTCAGGTAGTGCACAAAACAAAATAGACTATGGATGTGGAATCCGAAACAAAATTGTCTAAATAATGACAAGAGTTTAGTGAAAATATTATTACCTGAATCTCCATTTCTTCCTGGGCCTTGACGGTACCATGGTTGGGCTTTATAGTGAACTCTTTGGGTTTTACTCCATACCCGATGTTTGTCCAAGAAAGTACCCTTCTGCCATCTAAGCTGTAATTATCACTTGCTGGAGTGACTTCTGCAGTTCCGTCACCAGGGACCCGCAAATTAAATCTCATCGGTACAATGGAAGTGTTAGTAAGACGACATGATATGGTGCTGGGAAAACCTGGAATTTGGGGAGAAAAGAAGATTTGTAAAAATCACCAAGAACGCATAACTTATAACTTAATCTAAACATATTTTGTAATTGGCAGGCTTCTCAAATCCATGCTCCGTTGTTTCAAAAAAGAAATTGCAACAACGATAGTTAATTCACAAAACCAAAATCAAACTTTGAAATGACATACAACATTTTTATTCCATAGAGCTTTTAATATTTCTATTTTTTATTCTCATAATCATCAAGCATCTCTTTTTCACCTGCTAGCTCAACAATTTCAAACCCGAAACAGGGATGTCAATATGTCTCTTTTTTAGCTAGGCCAGGTAAACAAAAGTCCTCCTGAATTTAAAAGCAGAAACTCAAATTCACGCTCTGAATTTTTTAAATGATTTTCAGTTCCCTGGCCCCCACCGCTTTATTTTCACCATGGATGTCCAGTCCCTATATACCTCCATCCCCCACCGGGAAGGTCTCAAAGCTCTCTGCTTCTTGTTGGATTCCAGACCTAATCAGTTCCTCTCTACCACCACTCTGCTCCGTCTAGCGGAATTAGTCCTTACTATTAATAATTTCTCCTTTGGCACCTCCCACTTCCTCCAAACTAAAGGTGTAGCCATGGGCACCCATATGGGTTCCAGCTATACCTGTCTTTTTGCTGGCTTTGTGGAACAATCTATGTTCCGAACCTATTCTGGTATCTGTCCCCCACTTTTCCTTCGCTACATTGACGACTGCGTTAGCGCTGCTTCCTGCATGCATGCTGAGCTCGTTGACGTCATTACCTTTGCCTCCAACTTTCACCCTGTCCTCAAGTTTACCTGGTCCATTTCCGACACCTCCCTCCCCTTTCTTGATCTTTCTGTCTCTATCTCTGGAGACAGCTTATCTCCTGATGTTTACTATAAGCCTACTGACTCTCACAGCTATCTGGACTATTCCTCTTCTCACCCTGTCTCTTGCAAAAATGCCATCCCCTTCTCGCAATTCCTCCGTCTCCACCGCATCTGCTCTCAGGATGAGGCTTTTAATTTCAGGACGAAGGAGATGTCCTCCTTTTTTAAAGATAGGGGCTTCCCTTCCTCCACCATCAACTCTGCTCTCAAGCACATCTCTCCCATTTCAAGCACATCTGCTCTCACCCCATCCTCCCGCCACCCCACTAGGGGTAGGGCTCCCCTTGTCCTCACCTACCACCCCACCAGCCTCCGGGTCCAATGTATAATTCTCTGTAACTTACACCACCTCCAACGGGATCCCACCACTAAGCACATCTTTCCCTCCCCATCTCTCTCTGCTTTCCGCAGGGATCGCTCCCTATGCGACTCCCTTGTCCATTCGTCCCCCCCATCCCTCCCCACCAATCTCCCTCCTGGCACTTACCCTTGTAAGCAGAACAAGTGCTACAACGCCCTTACACTTCCTCCCTCACCACCATTCAGGGCCCCAGACAGTCCTTCCAGGTGAGGCAGAGCTTCACCTGTGAGTCGGTTGGGGTGATATACTGCATCCGGTGCTCCTGATGCGGCCTTCTATATATTAGCGAGACCCGACACAGGCTGGGAGACCGCTTTGCTGAACATCTACGCTCTGTCCGCCAGAGAAAGCAGGATCTCCCAGTGGCCACACATTTTAATTCCACGTCCCATTCCCATTCTGATATGTCTATCCACGGCCTCCTCTACTGTCAAGATGAAGCCATACTCAGGTTGGAGGAAAACACCTTATATTCCATCTGGGTAGCCTCCAACCAGATGGCATGAACATTGACTTCTCTAACTTCCGTTAATGGCCCACCACCCCTTCGTACACCATCCGTTATTTATTTTTTTTATTATTATTAATTTTTTTCTCTCTCTCCTTTTTCTCCCTCTGTCCCTCTCACTATACCCCTTGCCCATCCCCTGGGCTTCCCCCCTTCCCCCTTTCTTTCTCCCTGGGCCTCCTGTCCCATGATCCTCTCATATCCATTTTGCCGATCACCTGTCCAGCTCTTGGCTCTATCCCTCCCCCTCCTGTCTTCTCCTATCATTTTGGATCTCCCCCTCCTCCTCCCACTTTCAAATCTCTTACTATCTCTTCTTTCAGTTAGTCCTGACGAAGGGTCTCGGCCCGAAACTTCAACTGTACCGCTTACTAGAGATGCTGCTGGGCCTGCTGCGCTCACCAGCAATTTTTATGTGTGTCACTTGTGACGAGAATACACATAGATTAAGAGGTTAGCTGGCCTGGGCTGGCACCAGTGGAATCAGCAGTTGGTCTGCCACCTGTCTTCAGGAGAGAGAGAGATAAGGAAAACAATGGAGCAGCATTTGGAGATGTTAATGAAGGAAGGAGAGCTGTCAAGATCGGCTCCCCCTTTGAACCCTGAACTGTTTGAAGTGATGGACAGGCGATACCCCAGCAGGGGGATAAAAAGGGACAGGTTCGCTAAGGCAAGACACACGACACCCCGAGGTAACGAGACCCTGGAAGCGGTGCGTCTCTCACAAGTCGGTGGGAAGTTTTTGGACGGCTGATCGCGGGATCAAGCCATAGACGCTCAGGGTGGAAAGGCACGATCGGCGGGAACCTGGTGTGTCCACCCTTGCCTGGGTGCTGGGTTCACCGCAGAGAAACGATCGTATCTGGAAACGGAGGGGTCACGGTCGGTGACCTCAGATGACATCACAAAGGACTCGCACGAAAGCTGACTGCGAAGGTCTGTGTGGAAGCCGTTTGAATATTTATTCGTTTTGCTCTCTCTCTCCTTCCCCCTACTGTCTGCGAACTGAACTGAACTAAATTGAACTGAACTTTGCGTCACTTTGAAACTGGTCATTTACCCCTAGACAACGATAGAGCTTGATTGATCCTGTTATCTTAATTCTGTGCACATGTGTGTTTATCATTGCTGAACTGTTACATTTATTATCCTTTTGATTAGAGTACTGTGTTGCTTGTTTCTTTAATAAAACTTTTTTAGTTCTAGTAATCCAGACTCCAACTGAGTGATCCATTTCTGCTGGTTTGGCAACCCAGTTACGGGGTACGTAACACACTCAAAATCATTTCACACTTTCATTCTTCTCTCAGCACCCAGGCATCCAAAATAATTGGGAGACACAGGAAACTATGGATGCCAGAACCTGGAGCAGAAAACAAAACTGAAGGAACTTAGTGGGTCAGGCAGCATCTGTGGACAAAAATAGACAGTCACATTTCTGGCTGAGTCCGTTCATTTGAACTGAAAGATGGAGGAGCGATATCCTATAAGAAGAGCATAGGAGAAAGTGTAACAGTTATAATGAACCTCTGACTGCAGAAATCCAGCCTGTGGATCTAAAAAGAGTCTAAGCCATCCAAGATGGAAGGGTGATGTTCAAGCCTTGCTATGGAAGGATTTAGGGGAAATCACTACAGTGAGGATAAGGATTATTGGGAGTAGGGTTACAGCAGGGATGGAGCAAACTGTTGAATGGAGGCTGGGCACTAGGATAATCGATGAATTGTGTTCGGGAGAAAGAAGCCATCAGGTCTTGGGTGAAGGGTGGGTTTCAAGTGAGATAGTCATGATATAGGAATAGGTAGAACACAATCGATTTAGAGAAGGCAAGTGACTTCCCGGACAGGAGAAGGAATATTCTATAACCTGTTGACTATATGGAATGTTATAAGTGGCATTCACTTGGTTCCTCCTTTTTAATGTTTTGCTTCTTGAACCTTGGGCAACTGGCATAACATCTGGAAACGGTAAGTCTGCTCATTCTTCTACATAATGAAGCTGAACACATGGCAACAGATTTCATATTGTAATAGTTTTAAACTTGTCCCATGTAGCTTGCCAAACATTACTTTTCAGTTAGTGACTCAAAACATTAATGGTGCTCAAGTTACTGGACGGGATTCTGAGAGGCGGAATTTAGTGCCTTTGGAAAGGCAAGGACTGATTAGGCACCGTTGACAAGGTTTTATGTATGGAATATTATTTCACAGATTGAAGTGCCAACCAAAAGGATTGATGAGGACAGGATGGTAGATGTGGTCTTCAAGGACTTTGTTTACAAGTTCTGGGAAGGTGATCCAGAACATTAGCTCACTTGGGATCCAGAGTGAACAAACCAATCGCATATAATATTAACCTGGTGGCGGGAGGCAGAGAGTGACCGTGAAGGACCGTTTTTTTTCCAGATTAGAAGCCTGTGACCAGTGGTGTGCCACAGGAATCAGTACTGACTCGCCTGTTGTTTATTACACATGCTATATAAATAATTGAGTACATAGGCTACATGATTAATAAGTTTGCTGATTACACCAAAATTGCTGACAATAAAGGTGGTTGTCCAGGATTACATAAGAAAATTCTCCATGCCAGTGAAGACGCTTTCCTATGCTAATCCTATCTGACTATTTTATTTTTATTTAGAAATGCAGCACGGAATAGGCCCCTCTGGTCCTTTCAGCCACTCTGCCAGCAATCCTGACAACCCCAATTTAACCCTACCTAATCACAAGAGAACTTACAATAACCAATTAACCTACACGGTACGTCTTTGGACTGTGGGACTCTGCTTCCTTGGTCCAAATGTGCAACTATTTCTAAAGGCTTTTTATCAATGTAATCTATTTTCCACACATCTTTAGGACACTATGTCATGTGTTTCTGGTCCAATTTCCATCTGCATTTATTGTTTATTGTATACCCATATCACTTTGCTTCCTTCATCTTCCAAGTTATAATTCACTTAAAAAAAAAATCCATACGTTTGATATATAAGAGGAATCGTTCTCAACTTTGCTCATTCATGCTAAGACTTCAAAAATAGAACGTTGTTTCACTTCTGTTCCCGGGCGATATGGCTAAACCTGGTGTGTTCAGCAGTCCACTGATACATCAAAGACGTGTGGATTGCTTACAATGCACTATCTGCATTAGACATTGTAATAAATCAATTTTCATTCTTCATACTCACTTAGAAGTTTTCAGGCCCCACTTGGAGTACTGTGCTTAGTTCCGATTGCCTCACTACAGGAAAGTTGTGGAAACTATAGAAAGGGTGCAGAGGAGATTTACAAGGGTGTTGCCTATATTGGGGAGCATGCCTTATGAGAGTAGGTTGGAGTGAACTCGGTCTTTTCTCCTTGGAGTGGCGGAGGATGAGAGGTGACCTGATAGAGGTGTATAAGATGATGAGAGGCATTGATCGTGTGGGTGGTCAGAGGCTTTTCCCAGGGCTGAAATGGCTAACACGAGAGGGCACAGTTTTAAGGTGCTTGTCAGGGGTAAGTTCTTTACGCAGAGAATGGTGAGTGTGTGGAATGGGCTGCCAGTAACAGTGGTGGAGGTGGATACGATAGAGTCTTTTAAGGGACTCCTAGATAGGTACATGGAGCTTAGAAAAATAGAGGGCTATGGGTAACCCGAGGTAATTTCTAAAGTAAGTACATGTTCAGCACAGCTTTGTGGGCTGAAGGGCCTGTATTGTGTTGTAGGTTTTCTATGTTTCTTACATCGGGGTCATCAATATTCTTTAACAAACAATCCTTTAACATACTTGTCACTACTTTGTGATGTCTCCAAGACAAAGTAAACATACTATATTTTAAAGGTTTATTTTCAAGATAGCACATTACAAGAGGCTCAAAGCTGCTGTTGCAAATGACTGTGAAAAGGTCACATGATTTGAGAAGCTAACACACCATGAGTATGGAAACAATCCTACATTCAATACCCAGCAAAGGTGGTAGAGTCATGATGGAGGAAGGGTTGCAGCTACAGTCTGGTCAACAGATTGAAATTGTGTCCCTCCACTAAGGATGTGGAATTTTAGTTGGCATCAGAAAGCCACTGAAAAAGTGCAGAAGGAAAATCAGCTGTAGTTAGACTGATATACCAGTCTGACAGCAGATTAAACCAGCACACAAACTCTAACCAAAAAGTTGCATCATCTGAGATAGCTTATATACTGTGGAAACTTAGAATATCAACATCAGAGTGGAAAACTGGTAGCCCAAACTTGAGTTACAGCAACAGCAATATTTAATTTTTTTAAACTTGGGTGTTCATTTTGGATATCATTTTAATCTCTATGAGTGTGATTCCAGTCACCAAGAGACACTCACCAGCGAAGGAAAACAACAAACCTCCATATATGCAATATCTTTTATAAAATCATAATATCATGAGGTCCAGAGCAAGCTTCACAAAGAAGTTCTAGAATACTTTTGAAGTAAAACTACCTAGATGCTGGAAATACGCAGCTAGTCATACAGCATGAATACTAATAAAGATCATTGACTTGAATAACTCTACTTCTTTTAGGTCTTTCCAACGTATTTTCAGACCTCAGAATTGTTTATATGCACTCAAAATGGCAGAAAGTTGTGAAGAGTCCATTGGAGAGTCAGTATCAAGAATATAACACTACCTTGACATAGCACTGCAGTACCAGCCTAAACTTTTCAGCTTAGTCTCTGGATTCAGAACAAAAACTATTATCTCCCTGACTAAAGAGACACAAATGCTACCAGTGAACAACATTAACAGCTAACCTTTCCAATTAATATCAAAAACATGGAAACTGGAAGGCAAAGGCACAGTCAATACTCCATTGCTATAGTGATCGATCCTGAACAAAGTGAACTTCATGCTGTCAATCTTCAATGGAAAAAACTGTCTGGCACCTGATGCTACACAGACTTGGCGAGGAAATTCCATGATCCCCTAGTTTACTAAACTGTGACAATAAATATGGGCATCTTCTCAATCAGTCTCTGGTGACTTTCACACACAGGTGACTCACATATCACTATTTGCACATTGCATTCACCTCTCTAGAATTCTTTTTATCTCAAAATACCACATCCCTCACAACCCAACTGGTAAAAATCAAACAGCCACAAACTTTAGAAACATTCAGCAGATCAGACAGTGTCTGCGGAATGAGAAAAACTTAAGGTTGAAGAGTTAATGTCAGGGGAAGAGAGATAGCACATTAGTTTGGGGTGCAGAGGGATGGATAGGACAGTGGGAATATCTCTGATGGGGTGAGAACAAAGCTGCCATGAGAAAGCTTGTTGACATCATCCTCTCAACAGTTAATGGGAAAGGTAGTTGGAGGAAATAAACTAAAGTCATAAACTGAGTAAAATTTGATTGTGAGAATGCAAGAATAGAAATTTAAGATGCAGGGCTTTGGAACGTGCTCAGCTGATCAGATAGTGCCAACAATGAGAGAACTGTGCCAATTTCACAGATGGCTGACCACAGCAGAAATGGCAAATTCTGCTACAGACCAAGAAAACAAGAAATCCTAAGTTGAAATACTCCAGATCAAGTCCATGTGACTGCAATGTGCTCAGACAGAAAATAAGGTGCTATTCGAGTTCAAATTTATTCTCATTCAACTGTACATACGTATACCACCAAACGAAACAATGTTTCTCCGGACTAAAGTGCACAACCAAGTACATATAACTCAGATACAATACAAAGTAATAATATCATTATTACAGTATATTAACAAATAATAAGGTGCATTTGTGACACAAGTTAAAAAGTAAACAGTATAATGCTACTTGTTCTTCATGCATGATGAGACCCGAACATTGGCAGGGAGTACAGTAGTCTTAGGTCCTGGAAGGAAAAGCTGCTTCCTTCATAACAGTTCTTGTCCTAATGTTACGGTACCTCCTGCCTGATGGTAGATGAATGGGAGGGATCATTGACAATGCTGATGCCCCTGCGTATGCAACACTCCTGATAATTATCTCTGGAGGATGGAAGAGACACCCCAATAATCCTCTCATCAGTGCTCACAATCTTTTATAAGGTCTTGCAGTCAGATACCTTACAATTCCCCAAGCAGGCAGTGAAGAAACTGGTCAGGATATTCTTGTTGGTGCTCCTGGAAACATTGGTCAGAATACTGGGAGGGAGGGGGAGGGGTTTGCCTCAAACCTCACTCTCTCTTCAGGAAATAGAGACACTGCTGTTCTTTCTTGATCAAAGAGGTGGTGTTGAGAGACCAGGTGAGATTGTCTGTTATATGCACTCCCAGAAACTTGGTGATCCTAACTCTCTCCACAGATGAGCCATGTATGTGCAGTGAGGAGTTATTAGCCAGCAGCTTCCTAACATCCACAATCATCATCTATATAACCATATAACAATTACAGCACGGAAACAGGCCATCTCGGCCCTTCTAGTCCATGCCAAACTCTTACTCTCACCTAGTCCCACCGACCTACACTCAACCCATAACCCTCCATTCCTTTCCTGTCCATATAGCTATCCAATTTAACTTTAAACGACAACATCGTACCTGCCTCGTAACAAAACAAAGAGTAGTGATTAACGGGTTGCTTTCGGAATGGTAGGTGGTGACCAGTGGGGTACCGCAGGGTTCAGTGCTGGGACCGCAGCTGTTTACAATATATAATGATTTAGATGAGGGAATTAAAAGTAACATTAGCAAATTTGCCGATGACACAAAGCTGGGTGGCAGTGTGAAATGTGAGGAGGATGTTTTGAGAATGCAGGGTGACTTGGACAGGCAGATGCAGTTTAATGTGGATAAATGTGAGGTTATGCACTTTGGTGGTAAGAACGGGAAGGCAGATTATTATCTAAATGGAGTCAAGTTAGGAAAAGGGGAAGTACAACGAGATCTAGGTGTTCTTGTACATCAGTCACTGAAAGCAAGCATGCAAGTACAGCAGGCAGTGAAAAAAGCTAATAGCATGCTGGCCTTCATAACAAGGGAAATTGAGTATAAGAGCAAAGAGGTCCTTCTGCGGCTGTACAGGGCCCTGGTGAGACCACACCTGGAGTACTGTGTGCAGTTATGGTCTCCAAATTTGAGGAAGGACATTCTTGCTATTGAGGGAGTGCAGCGTAGGTTCACAAGGTTAATTCCCAGGATGGCAGGACTGTCGTATGTCAAAAGGTTGGAGCGATTGGGCTTGTATACTCTAGAATTTAGAAGGCTGATAGGGAATCTTATTGAAACATAAGATTATTAAGGGATTGGACACGCTGGATGCAGGAAGCATGTTCCCGCTGACGGGTGAGTCCAGAACCAGAGGCCACAGTTTAAGAATTAGGGGTAGGCCATTTAGAACGGAGTTCAGGAAAAACTTTATCATCCAGAGAGTGGTGGATATATGGAATACTCTGCCCCAGAAGGCTGTGGAGGCCAAGTCTCTGGATGCATTCAAAAAAGAGATGGATAGAGCTCTTAAAGATAGTGGAATCAAAGGTTATGGGGATAAGACAAGAACTGGATACTGATTGTGGATGATCAGCCATGATCACAGTGAATGGCGGTGCTGGCTTGAAGGGCCGAATGGCCTACTCCTGCACCTATTGTCCATTGTCGCCTTTTTATTCTAGTCCTCTCAAAATGAATCTGACATCACATTTGCCTGACTCACCACTGACTCAGCCTGCAAATTAACCTTTAGGTAATCCAGCACAAGGGCTCCCAAGTCCCTTTGCATCTCCGATTTTTGAATATTTGCTCAATTTATAAAATAGTCTATGCTTTTATTTCTTCTATCAATGTGCATGACCATACACTTTCCAAGACAGTATTCCATCTACCACTTCTTTGCCCATTCTCCTCAACTGTCTAAGTCCTTCTGTAGCCTCTCTGCTTTCTCAGAAGTACCTACCCCTCCACCCATCTTCGTAATGTCCACAAACATGGCCTCAAAGCCATCAATTCTGTCATACAAATCAATGACACATAACATGAAAAGAATTGGCCACAACACAGACCCCTGAAGTACACCACTAGTTACCGGCAGCCAACCAGAAAAGGCTCCTTTTATTCCACTCTTTGCCTCCTGCCAATCAGTCAATGCACTATCCATGCTAGTATCTTTCCTGTTATACCATAGGCTCTTAACTTGTTAAGCAGCCTCATATGTGGCACCTTGTCAAAGGCCTTCTGAAAACGAAGCACCATTTATTTATTTATTGAGATACTGAGCAGAATAGGCTCTCCTGGCCCTTCAAGCCGCACTGCCCAGCAAACCTCGGTTTAACTCTAGCCTAATCACGGGACAATTTACAATGACCAAGGCTAAGTGGCCTCCAGCAAGCCATCAGAGGGAGTGGTTGCAGTTTGAGGAGGGCATATTGAGGCAATAGCCAAGAGAGATGTCAATGGATGACTCCAAACCATGTCAAGTATCATTATCAGCTTTACTACTGAGAGATTCATCTAGTAGAAAAGAACGCCAGCAAAGTCCCTGACATGATCAATCGTAGGACAGCCAAAATACAGCAGCTGTGTCAAGAGATCTGATCCCTAGCTGAACAGTGCAGGGCAGTAAGTGAAGAAGAGCTCTGTAACATTCTGAGAAGTAAGCTAGTGAGCTTATGACACTGTGTATGCAGAATGGCATAGAATACAGGGAAGAGAGAGATCCAGTTATTGAGCTGCCTTTATAGCAAACCTCAGTGGATTCACCAAGCAGCTGCTCTCACATACTCCGAACATGAGATGGATCTATACCTTCAGAACTCCCTCAGTAACTCAGAAAGGGAGCAGGAGTTAGGAGACCATAGCACCCTAGAACATCCTCCTCCTTATGTTCGGTACCAAGGAGCCCAGCTGGAAGGAGATCCAGGAGGTAGTCAGAGCAGCCGGAGCGAGTTCTGCCCATGGCCCTAGCGGATTATATTACAAGGACTGCCCTAAGCTCCTCCAGTGTTGAAAATACTTTAGTGTTGTCTGCTGTAGGGAAAAGATCTTTGATCAGTGGAGGCGTGCAGCGGGAGTCTGGATCCCCAAAGAAGAGATCCCCAAGGACATTGAGCAGTTTAGATCTATCTCGCTGCTTAGTGTGAAGGGAAGGTATTTTTCAGTTTCATTTTTTGTTGCCTGACTGAGTTTCTCCTCAAAAATGGCTACATTGATATATCTGTAAGAAAGGAGGGATTTCCAGAGTGTTATGCACCAGCAGCAATAGATATGAAATTGAGTCAGGTTTTTATAAATAAACAACAAAATTTATTAACCTCTACTCAAGAATATAGAAAAGTAAACAAACGACTCACTTAAATGGAAGTTAACAGTGTTATGCGACTTTAGTTATCAAACAGCCCGACTTAAAGACAATTCTTAACAGATCTTACTCAAGCACAGTCTTAAGGTGGCAGTTCAAAGAGTCCAAGTGATTTATAAAATAAGTGAGAGGAGAGACTTCCCCAACCAGCGATGAAGAAAAGACGAAACTGCTGATGCAGATCCCAGCTGAGAAATGCCTTGTCCGAAGAGATCATGAAGAATAAGATTTCTGACAGTAACTGACCTTTCGCTGGAGGTGGTCACCACACAACACCCGTGACCATGCAGGGATTAACCAAAAGTGTGTGCTACAATACCCGTATGGACCATACCAAATGTCAATCACAGAACGCCGTTGATTTCTTGGGTTCGTACGAAGCTGGTAATTCTTCACTCTCTCTCTCTCCTACAATTATGTAACCACCGACTGTGACTCCCCATCAAAAACAACTACTCAACAAACTGCCGTCTCCCCTTTTATACCAGTTGGAATATGCTATCACGTGACATCACATCACCCCACTATCACGACATTTACATCATGCCAATATCACGATACAATTACATCATGCTCACGAGATACTCACGGGACAGGTAACAAGAGTGCCAGGGTACCTGGAACAGATGGGTGTGATTTCCCAGTTGATCAGGGGAGCATGAAGGAAAGCAAGACCTCGTCATACTGTAGCTAGACCTTGCCAGTCCTCATCCTGGACTACTACAGGAACTTCAGATTGAGAGTCTCTTCAGGAACGACTACATCAGGCTGGCACCAGCTTGAGAAGGGGTATTATGCCTCTAACAAAGATAGGTATGCGGCAACTCCCAATCAGAGCCTTCAAGGATGATCTCACAGTGACAACTACATCAGTCCCAAGGTACAGATGGATCCCCTAGTTGTGAGAGAGGCTCATCGCACGAGCAAGGATGAGCTTTAAGCCAGAGAAATCCAGGTCTCTGGTAGCTGAGAAAAGCAGAGTCACAGACAAGTTCCATTGCTGCTGTACAGAGATTCCAAAGTCTTCTCAACAGGCAGTGAGGTCTGGATGGGCAGGAAATGGAAAGCCAAGGATCCATTGGAGATGGCTGAGTCACATTTGAGGCACAGAAATCTTGGAGGTTCAGTGGCATCTGGTCAGGCAGGGCTAAGGAGCTTCCCTTCAACCCGCTTCGACAGGGCCCAGGGTGGGGACAGACACAAACTTGTCCAGGAAGAGGTGCAAACAGCTGTCAAAGAAGTGAGTACCACCAGGATGGCAAAGAACTTGGATAGGTGTGAGAGTGCACTGAAGCAGAAGATCTCCTGGTCCAACATCTAGCAGGCAGAATCCCAGCACATTAAGTTCATGATCCAAGCTATGTACAATGTCCTGTCTAGTCCAGTGAACCTTTTTGTTTGTGATCGAAGTGAGGCACCATCATGACTGCCCTGCCTTGGCAGAGGGACCCTGGAACATATCCTCAGCAGCTGCCCAAAAGCTCTGGAGAAGGCCACTACTACTGCCACATGACCAGCTGCTGAATGCATTAACAACAATAGGCACTCCCGATAACCCAGAAAGCCCAAAGTCTTTGTTAAACCAACCACAGCCTCAGCCCAGATCACCAGCAGGATTGCTTACCACGGCCTCTGACTGGCAACTGAAAGTCGATCTGGGTAAGCAATTAAAGTTCCCTGAAATAACTGCATCATCACTGACCCTGAGGCCTGACATGGCTATTCTGTCAGAAACCTTGAAGCAGGTGGTCATGGTACCACTGACAATGCCTTGGATTGAGAATTGAGGGTTGAACATTAGAAAGCCAAATACCAGGAGCTGGTAGAGCCGTGCCAGAGAAAGGGGTGCTGGGCACGATCAGAGCCGATAAAGGTGGCGTGTAGAGGTTTTGTGGCTGCCCACTGTGCAGAACCTGCTCTCTCTGTGATATTACAGTGACTGTAAAGAAAAGCCATCAGGACCGTCACAGGGGTTGCCGAGTGAGCCTCCAGATGGCTAAGGATCAAAAGGTAAACCCGTGGACCAATGCTGCTGGGACACAAACCAGAGCCTGATCAACTCCAACTGGGCTGCCTGGGCAAGACCTGAAACACCCAGTGACCCCAGGTTACATCACGATGATGTGTCCCAGAGCATCCTATGATGTATTCAACAATGACCAGTTAACCTACTAACCAGTGTGGCTTTGGACTGTGAGAGAAAACCGGAGGACCTAGGGAGACCGGGGAGAACGTACATACTACTTACAGACAGTGGTCAGAGTGGAGTGCAGAGGCTATGTAATCATCAGTACTCCGATTTGAGTGATAAACAAACTGGAAAGGATCCAATGTAGCAGCAGCAGAAAGCACAGCAGTGCCTCGACTGGCTTAGGAGTTAGTGAAGATTCAGCATGACATCCAAAACTTTGAAAAACTTCCATAAATGTGTCATGGAGAGTATATTGATTAGCTACATCATAGCCTGGTATGGAAACATCAGTGCCCTTGAATGGAAAATGTGAAAAAAAAAGTGGATACAGCCAAGTTCATCAGAGGTAAAGCCATAGAAAATCATAGAAACCATAGAAACTGCAGCACAGAAACAGGCCTTTTGGCCCTTCTTGGCTGTGCCGAACCATTTTCTGCCTAGTCCCACTGACCTGCACCTGGACCATATTCCTCCATACACCTCCCATCCATGTATCTGTCCAATTTATTCTTAAATGTTAAAAAAGAACCCACATTTACCACCTCGTCTGGCAGCTCATTCCATACTCCCACCACTCTCTGTGTGAGGAAGCCCCCCCCCCAATATTCCCTTTAAACTTTTCCCCCCTCACCCTTAACCCATGTCCTCTGTTTTTTTTCTCTCCTTGCCTCAGTGCCCTCCCCATTATTGGGAGCCTCTACATGGAACGTTGCTGCAGGAAACCACCATCCAGGTGCATTATCAGCCCTCGCAGCTTTACATGGGTTGACCCTGATCCTCACAGCAGCTGTGGCCAGATGGAGTCCCTGCTCCTTGGTTGTGAAGGGGGAAGGGGGGCCTTTCTCACCAGCACATCCATGCGCAAACCGAGCCCAAGTGACATTCAGCCCAGCTCTCAGGAAGAGAAGTGCCACTGTCGTTGACTCACAGGACGGACTTTTAATCCGTTATGGTCCGATGCCCTGCCACATGTGTCAGATGTCTCTACTGTCACAGAAATTACTGTGAATAATCCCATTTTGCATTCTTGATGGTGCAGGAAAGTGTAGTTCTTACCGACATGAGAACTGTTTTATATCCAATCTGAAGGCAGCTTCCCAATCTCTCATCTGTGCCTGGACCTCTGCTGTCAGCATGGCTTCTGATACTGTCCGCACTTGGATGTTTTCAATACTAGTGACATCCTCAACGCACTTCTCTATGTAGCCAGTCATATATCTCGCATATTTATCAATGTTAATGTGATGGTCATAGGAAGCCACCTTCCTGAAACTGATGACTCCAACATCATATATGTACAAGTATACCACTGTTACCAAAGTTGGTGATGAATCAGCATACATGTGTCATAAGGAGGTGGCTGGGACGGGCCAAAGTGCAAGACACAGACACTGAAGTACTAGCGAAAGAACTAGGATAAAGGGTGAGGGCTAGGACCTGGACACAAAAACCGGGAACCCAGAACAGGACTGGACAAGAGAGTTAGAAGCCACGGCTTGGATTTCAAGCCAGAGACTGGACAAGGGCCCAGAACCTGGGTCTTGCCTCTGGCTCAGACCCCAGAACTAGGCAAGGATGTGACTTGGCTGGCAGGCAGGACGAGGCTGGAGTCTTCAGGCTTGAGGCGAGAATGGAGACTTGAGACTTGAGGCGAGGCCTGAGACCAGAGACATGAGGCGAGGCCTGAGACCAGAGACATGGGGCGAGGCCTGAGACCAGAGACATGGGGCGAGGCCTGAGACCAGAGACATGAGGCGAGGCCTGAGACCAGAGACTTGGGGTGAGGCCTGAGACCAGAGACTTGGGGCGAGACCAGAGACTTGGGGCGAGGCCTGAGACCAGAGACATGAGGCGAGGCCTGAGACCAGAGACTTGGGGCGAGGCCTGAGACCAGAGACTTGGGGCGAGGCCAGAGACCAGAGACTTGGGGCGAGGCCAGAGACCAGAGACTTGAGGCGAGGCCTGAGACCAGAGACATGAGGCGAGGCCTGAGACCAGAGACTTGGGGTGAGGCTGGAGACCAGAGGCTTGAGACCAGGGACTTGAGACAAGGCTTGAGACCAGAGGCTTGAGGCTTGGGGTCTTGAAGCTCCTCCTGGGCAGGGTGCTGTACTCCACCCGACGGAGGCAAGGGACAGGAAGGGACAGAACCAACCACAGGGTAACGGCACTACAGCTTGGCTTACCCGACGGAGGCAAGGGACAGCAAGGGAGCTAGGTACAGGGTGGCTTCAAGACAAGACTACAGGCAAAGTGAGGCGAGAGTTACCGACAAGACAAGGCAGGGCTTCAGGCGAGGAAACAGAAGGTAGGGGAAGGGATATGAGGAGTAAGGACAAGAACAATCCAGCAGCCACGCCCTGGTCTCTGGAGGTATTTATGCAGCCAGCCCCAATGAGAATCAGCTGCCGCAATTAGTGCTCAACAAGAACAGAAACAGGGTAGACAGGAAAACCTGGAGCAAGGGTCGATGGACCAGACCATGAACCGGAATGCAGACCTCACGGACCGGACCATGACAACATGAGGGATATTGAAAATTTGGCTGACCGGTGTAATACAACAACTACTCACTCAACGTCAATAAAACCAAGGAACTGATTATAGACTTCAGGAGAGGGAAACCAGAAGTCCATGAGCCAGTACTCACCGGAAGATGAGGTCAGTAACTTTAAAGTTCTGAGTGTCACTATCTCAGAGGACCTGTCTTGGATGCATCATATAACTATAATTGCATAAAAAGCACAACAGCACCTCTACTTCCTCAGGAGTCTGTAGAGATTCTGCATATCATCAAAAATCTTGACAAAACTTCGATAGATGTGCGGTGGAGAGTGTGCTGACTGCTGCATTACAGCCTGATACAGGAACACCAATACCTTTGAGTGTAAAGTCCTACAAAAGGTAGTTTGTTCAGTCCAGTACATCACTGGTAAACCCTCCCCACCAATGAGCACATTTGCATGCATGAAATGTTGCCGCAGAAAAGAGGAGTCCTCCATCAAAGATCCTCACTACTCAGGCCATGCTCCCTTCTGAATGCTGCCATCAGGTAGAAGGTACAGTTGCCTCAGGATTCGCACCAGCAGGTTCAAGAACAGTTACTACCCCTCAACAATCACGCTTTTGTACAAAATGGGATAACTACACTCATTTTACTTCTGGTGTTCCCACAGCTGATGGTGTCATTTTTAGGACTCTTTATCTTGGTATTTCATGCTTATTATTTATCGCTATTTATTTATATTTACACAGTTTGATGTTCATTGATCCTGTTTACAGTTACTGTTCTATAGATTTGCTAAGTATGCCCGCAGAAAAAGAATTTCAGAGATTGTATGTGGTGGCATGTACAGTGGCATGCAAAAGTCTGGGCACCCCGGTCAAAATTTCTGTCACTGTGAATAGTTAAGTGAGTAGAAGATGAACTGATCTCCAAAAGTCATAAAGTTAAAGATGAAACATTCTTTTCAACATTTTAAGCAAGATTAGTGTATTATTTTTGTTTTGTACAATTTTAGAGTGAAAAAAAGGAAAGGAGCACCATGCAAAAGTTTGGGCACCTCAAGAGATTTGAGCTCTCAGATAACCTTTACCAAGGTCTCAGACCTTAATTAGCTTGTTAGTGCTCTGGCTTGTTCACAGTCATTGTTAGGAAAGGCCAGGTGATGCAAATTTCAAAGCTTTATAAATACCCTGACTCCTCAAACCTTGTCCCAACAATCAGCAGCCATGGGCTCCTCTAAGCAGCTACCTAGCACTCTGAAAATTAAAATAAATGATGCCCACAAAGCAGGAGAAGGCTAAGAGAAGATAGCAAAGCGTTTTCAGGTAGGCGTTTCCTCAGTTCGTAATATAATTAAGAAATGGCAGTTAACAGGAACGGTGGAGGTCAAGTTGAGGTCTGGAAGACCAAGAAAACTTTCTGAGTTAACTGCTTGTAGGATTGCTAGAAAGGCAAATCAAAACCCCCGTATGACTGCAAAAGACATTCAGGAAGATTTGGCAGACTCTGGAGTGGTGGTGCACTGTTCTACTGTGCAGCAACACCTGCACAAATACAACCTTCATGGAAGAGTTATCAGAAGAAAACCTTTCCTGCATCCTCACCACAAAATTCAGCGTCAGAAGTTTGCAAAGGAACATCTAAACAAACCTGATGCATTTTGGAAACAAGTCCTGTGGACTGATGATGTCAAAATATAACTTTTTGGCCACAATGAGCAAAGATATGTGTGGAGAAAAAAGGGTGCAGAATTTCATGGAAAGAACACCTCTCCAACTGTTAAGCACAGGGGTGGATCGATCATGCTTTGGGCTTGTGTTGCAGCCAGTGGCACGGGGAACATTTCACTGGCAGAGGGAAGAATGAATTCAATTAAATACCAGCAAATTCTGGAAGCAAACATCACACCGTCTGTAAAAATAGCTGAAGATGAAAAGAGGACGGCTTCTACAACAGGATAATGAACCTAAACACACCTCAAAATCCACAATGGACTACCTCAAGAGGCACGAGCTGAAGGTTTTGCCATGGCCCTCACAGTCCCCCAACCTAAACATCATCGAAAATCTGTGGATAGACCTCAAAAGAGCAGTGCATGCAAGACGGCCCAAGAATCTCACAGCACTAGAAGCCTTTTGCAAGGAAGAATGGGCAAAAATCCCCTAAACAAGAATTGAAAGACTCTCAGCTGGCTACAGAAAGCATTTACAAGCAGTGATACTTGCCAAAGGGGGTTTTACTAAGTACTGATCATGCAGGGTGCCCAAACTTTTGCTTCGGGCCCTTTTCCTTTTTTGTTATTTTGAAACTGTAAAAGATGGAAATAAAGTAATTTTGCTTAAAATATTAAAGAAATGTGTCATCTTTAACTTTATGCCTTTTGGAAATCAGTTCATCTTTTACCTGCTTAGCTATTCATAGTAACAGAAATTTTGACCAGGTGTGCCCAAACTTTTGCATGCCACTGTATGTACTCTCAGACATCCTACCTCTCCCGGAAGTTCTGGGAGTCTCCCGATATCGATAGTGGCTC
Organism: Mobula hypostoma; assembly: GCF_963921235.1. Classification (NCBI taxonomy): domain Eukaryota; kingdom Metazoa; phylum Chordata; class Chondrichthyes; order Myliobatiformes; family Myliobatidae; genus Mobula; species Mobula hypostoma. The sequence continues at coordinate 3,304,852 of NC_086110.1, forward strand.
CCTGACGCCTGGAAATTATATACAATATCCCGGATATCGATTTTTTTGAGAAAGAGAGGGAGAGGGAGAGCGAGCATGCTGATTGGTCTCTCTTCGTACTAAGAGTGGTCCGCACCACCGGGCCATGAGGAAACGATATGATTTGGTGATATGAGATGATATGAGTCAGCTGCACCTTTCCTCATTCCCTGTCACGCCCACTGTTGAACTTGAACGCACATGAGGTCATTGCGCATGCGTCACCCGTGTCAGTGCAGGAAGATCAACTCCTCGAGCTTGCAAATGATAGCGGGCTGAAAAGTATGTTAGACATAACATCTTTGCCGGCATTCTGGATCAAAGTCAAGACTGAATATCCTGAGATAGCCACGAAAGCACTGAAAATGTTGCTTCCATTTCCAAACAAAATTGTGGAATAGACTGGACATAAGGAACCCCCTTTGAGTATCGCTCTCTTCAATCACCCCTCGATGGCACTGTCTTGTTGCAGGAAAACAAGCCCAGGGCTCCCACTGATTCAGCGATATTGGTGTGTTGCAATGATTTTATACGTTCGCATGAGGAAAATATGCGCTGTGTTTAATATCCAAACATTACTTAAAATGTTATGATGCTATTGACTTATAACTGAAACTATATTCATGCGAGGAAAATATGCGCTGTGTGTTTAATATTAAATTCATTAGATAAACCTTTTTAGAAATGATATTGAGTGTATTAGCCACTTAAAAGTAACTTATCACCTATATTCTGGTCGTGATTAACACCACCACCACCCACACCACCCCCCCCCCCCCCCGGGTCGGCCGGTCCGCAATAATATTGTCAATACTAAACCAGTCCGCGGTGCAAAAAAGGTTGGGAATCCCTGCTAAGTAGACCTAGCAGTTTTCACCCAGCAACTTTGATGTGTGTTGCTTGAGTTTTCTCTGTGGGCGGGCTTTACAGTCGACCTCAAAAATAATGACAGTGTTGCTCGCTGCACTGTTTGCAACAGTGACTTTTCTATTGCCCATGGTGGGTTAAGACTGTAAAAGACATGTTGAGGTGAGATTAACAGGTGTCATTTGTTCATTACTATAGCTAATGTTATTTAAACTAGCTGGCTGGCTGCGAAAGAGCTACGCTATTGATGTCCTACATGATGAGGCCAAACTCCCCCTAGACTTGTTTAAAGTTGTAATAGAATAGACATGATAATATAATATAATATAAGTACATATTTTAATGCCACATTTTCTGCATATACCCAACTTGGTTTACAGATCAAACAAAATCACTAAACAAAGTATTACATACACCCTTGGAGGTCGACTGGGGGAGTGGGGGTATGGGGTTGCGGGGGGGTGGGTGCTACCTCCCTGAAATGGGTTTTTGCAGGGTGGGATGTCTGTACTCTGATAATAAATTTTACTTTGACTTTGATACTCAAGTCTATATTTTTAAAACACTTCTGCAGTGCTGAGGTTGCTACTTCTGCTAGGTCTTTATCTCCCTTTGAACTAGTTTAGCTCATTTAATCAGTGGCTGGTATGCAGGAATTAGCATAACAAATAAGAATCCAGGTTTGCACAAAGATGTTGTACGCACAAAGGAACTAGGTCTAATGTGTTCTCACCTATTTGGGTTTAACAATGTTGAATTGAACTGACTTTATTTCTTACATCCTTCACATACATGATGAATAAAAATCTTTACGTTATGTCTCCATCTAAATGTGCAATGTGCAAGCATAGTAATTTATAGTAATTTATAACAAATAGAACAGTCAATGTAATATAGAGTACACTCAAGTCAGCGTGAGTTCGTCAGTCTGATGGCCTAGTGGAAGAAGCTGTCCCGGAGCCTGTTGGTCCTGGCTTTTATGCTGTGGTACCGCTTCCCGGATGGTTGCAGCTGGAATAGATTGTGGTTGGGATAGCTTGGGTCCCCAATGATCCTACAGGCCCTTTTTACACACCTGTCCTTGTAAATGTCCTGATGAGATATATGCTGTTTAAAGGGTAATGTTGATTTAGTTCTAGGTTACTGCTTTTGAGCTGCACAGGCTGTGTTAGTTTTTAGCCAGACTGAGAGTTTTTAATTAACCTATCATTTATTATTTTCCTTTGCTCTATAGTGTTCTTATTAAAACTCAGTGAACTGTTCATTCTAGGTCTGTGTCTCTCCCTCTGCAATTTGGCCATCACTGAACTCCTGTCAGCAAAATTTGACCATCAAAGTGGACACAGTGGACAGAGAACAGCTGAAATTGGCCCTGAATTTTGTTGTTTCATGGGGCAAAAGTTACTGGCTGGGTTGGCAGAAGTGTTTTTTGCAGAGTGGCAACTACCCTCAGAATGGCAAGCCCAGTCCAAGCTGGATAAACCGGGGTGAGAACTTGCAATGATGGTTGAGCATCTCACAAGAGACAGGCCGAATCAGGATGCAGGCCTCACTGTTCTCTCTACTGCTATTCAGCAGATCCCTGCCAGGACAGCCCCTTTTCCAGCACCAGCACCTCTCTCAAACTCCTCTACTGCAGTCTCATCAGCCTTAGCTGCTAATGCCCTGATTCCCTCAGCTGCTTCCAGACTAAGGATTCCTTTACCAGTGAGACATTCCAGTGACCCCCAACTGCAACAGAAACTTTATTACCCAATGTGAGCTGACTTTCCAAGCCCGGGCAAGTAGGTTTAATGATGGCACACATAACCTGGCTTACATGGTGAATCTCTTAGATGGACAACCATTCAGCCTGTTCAATTCTCAACAAAAACACAGTTCTCCTGCAGCCCAGTCTTTCCAGCAATTTGTAGTTGAGTTCAAGAGAAAGAGTTTGACCTTCCAGTACAGGGTCAGGAGGCTGCCCACCATCTCCTGGACCTGCACTAAGGCAAAGGTTCAGTGTGAGATTATACTGCAAAGTTTCACAATCTTGCAAATGAAACGAGGTAGAACCAGAGGTCACTCACCACAGCTTTCCGGCATGGGCTTAGCACAGATCTCAGCATAAGACTGCAGTGCAGAATGAACAGGATCAGCCTGGATAACTGATAAATCTGGCCATTCAAATAGGCGACTGGCCAGCTGAGTGGTGCAGTGGCAGAATGCTCTGAGCCACCTCCTACTCATCAGATCACCACCTGTCTTCATCCCATCTCTCATCACTCCGTACACAGTCCAGAGGAGCCCATGTAGGGGAGGGACCTGCCCATTTCATCACTCTCACTAAAAACCCGTCAGCTCATGAGGCTGCCACCTTGTAGTTCAGCATTTGTTCAGGCTGCACAGTTTCCCTCAGGACATAGTGTTTGATCAAGGATCAAAGTACTGTGACGAGAATACACATAAAATTAAGATGTTTGCTGGCCTGGGCTAGCATCAGTGGCATCAGCAGTTGGTCTGCCACCTGCCCTCAGGGGAAGGAGAGATAAGGAACAATGGAGCAGCGTCTGGAGATGTGTAATGAAAGGACGGGGGAGAGAGAGCTGTCTGGAGCGGCTCCCCCCTTTGAACCTTGAACTGTTTGAAGTGATGGACAGGCGATGCCCCAGCAGGGGGATAAAAAGGGACAGGTTCGCTAAGGCAGGACACACGCCACCCAAGGTAACGAGACCCTGGAAGCGGTGCGCCTCTCACGAGTGGGTGAGAAGTACCAGACAACGACCAGGGTGGAAAGGTACGATCAGCGGGAACCCGGTGTGTGTCCGCCCTTGCCTGGGTGCCGGGTTCACTGCAGAGGATCGACCGCATCTGGAGGAGGGGTCACAGTCGGTGACCTCAGGTGACATCACCAAGGACCCGCCCAAAAGTTGCTTGTGAGCCATCTCGCCGGTCTGTGAGTGAAGCCGTGTCTGAATGATGAGTTGTTCCTGTTCTATCTCTCTCTTCTCCCACGTTGTCCATCGCCATGGCAACGATTACTGCGAACTGAACTACTAACTGGACTGAACTTTGAGTCACTTTGAAATTTGGTCATTTACCCCTAGACAACGATAGAGCTTGATTGGTGCTGTTATCTTAATTCTGTGCACATGTGTGTTTATCATCGCTGAACTGTTGCATTTATTATCCTTTCGATTACTGTGTTGCTTGTTCCTTTAATAAAACTTTCTTAGTTCTAGTACTCCAGACTCCAACTGAGTGATCCATTTCTGCTGGTTTGGCAACCCAGTTACGGGATACGTAACAGTACATATCCCATTTTTGGAAGACTTTCTGTTCTTTTGTGGGACCCACAGCCAGCCCGTTATCAGGTTTCCACCCTCAATCTAACAGCCAGATTGAGAGAGTGAATCAGATGCTGGAGACAACTCTGTAATGCCTTGTCTCTTCCAACACTACAGCCTGGAGTTCCCAGATGGCTTGGGCAGAGATTGCTCACAATGACCTCCAATCATCCTCCACTGGCATGTCGTCCTCTCTTTGAATGTCAAAACGGATTATAGCAACCACTCTTCCCTGAACAAGAGATTGGCATGGGAATCCCTGCTGTTGAACAGTTGATCCAACACCACAGGCTCACGGAGAGATGGGCCAGGGCTTCCCTGAGGCACATCCAGAAACAATATGCCACCAGGTGTGGGGGACTCTCCGGGAGGCGCCCATTGCGTGAGGTACACTTTGGCTTCGCTCCATTCCCTTTACTTCTTTTACCCACAACCACCCTTATTTATTCTGTTTATACCTACACTATGAGGTTTACACCACAGATATATTTTTGAACTTTGATTTTAACTTGCTGAAATGCTTACCAGAGCACGAGAATTTAAAAACAGGAAAGACTCCGACAGCAATGGACAAAAAAAAGATGGTGACCCTAAATTATCTAAGCAAATTCCATTAACTTTTGCAAAAATGTCGAAGCTTCTAAATGAAAAACTCAGCCAAAGATTCTCTGTGTTTGAAGGAGTTTTAAAGATGGTTGAAGATCATCTTAAATCGTTTAGACGTGAATTTGAACAACAACAAGCAAGAATTTCAGAACTTGATGAAGCTGTTCAGCAAAGAGACTGAAGGATTGAAACCCTGGAACAAAAGCTATCTTCGACATCTCAACTGTTGGAACGTTATAAATCCAAGGTTATCGACCTCAAAAATCAATCCCGGAGACAGAATCTGCAGATAATCAGGCTTCCCGAAGATGTCGAGAAGAGTGATCCTACTAAATACTTTTCTCCATTTCTAATGGATGTGCTTGGTTCAGAAGTTCTGGATGCCCCTCCGTTGCTCGATCGCGCACACCGTACTCTCTGGGCCAAACCTCCCAGAGAATCCAAGCCGAGACCCGTTATAATGCGGTTCCATTATGCACACATCAAGGACCGTTTGATACAAGTTGCCTGGCAGAAAGGTATGATTGAATTTCAAACTTTCAAATTTCGCCTTGCTGAAGATTTTAGTCCTGAAGTTCAGTGGGAACAGATGTCTTTTAAACCACTGATGTGCGAATTTTATCGACAGGGTCTTAAACCAGCTTTGCAGTTTCCAGCGCATCTGAGAATTGCTCTTGCCGATAACTCTCATCGTCTGTTTAATTCTCCAAGCGAAGCTCAAAGATTTCTTGACGATAAGTGTTCGTCTGCTACGGACTAATTAATGTACAGTTTTTTTCATCTCTGTTCTTATTTGCCTTTTTCTTTTTTTAAAAAAAGCTAATAACTAGCTTACAAATCTGGGCTTTTATAATTTGAGGGCTTTCGCTTTTGGTTTGTAGTGTAGGTATTTTTTGTATTTCTAGATAAAAGTTTTCTTTTTCATTTAGTGATTCTGTTTTTTTTACTTTTTTTACTTTTAATCTTTTTGTTTCTGAAAGTAATTAAGTAGAAAATTCGATGTTTGATTTTTCTTTCTCTGAAATTTTAATGGGGAAGTTTTCGGCTTTTTTTTTACATCTTAAGATGGCGCCTCGCTTTCTTCTTCCCCCATGACCTTATTTTTTTCGGTGCGTTATCTTCAAATGTTTGTGTTTGAAAAGAACTAAGAATATGAATTGGCGTTTGTTTTTTTTTTGAAAAATTAGTAAGGTAATACTCTGTTCTATGTTTGCAGTTTTTTTCCCATTTATAGTTTTTTTTAAACTATGGGTGGGTTTTTTTGAAAAAACGTATATCTTTTGGGTTGCCTTCTGGAGAGATGGGGTTAGATTTAGCATTAGATTATTCCTTGGCCGTCTTTTGGCTTTTTTTGGGCTTTTGTGAGTGGGGGGAGGGGGTGTTTCTATTTTTAGTTTAGATTTTTTCAAATGGGCTGACTTGAAACTACTAAAATGTCCGAAATGTCATAACTTCCAGTTCCTCTTTGAACCTTTCTTCCTCTTCCGGGTTCATAAGTTTGCATTCTGTTTAACCCTTTATGTACCATATGGTTGATTACTAGGGATAAGATTATTAATTTTGTTTCTTGGAATACAAACGGTTTAAACCATCCGATTAAACGGAAAAAAATGTTTTAAACTATTCCATAGAATAGCTCATATCATCTTTGCATGCCCAAGAAACTCATGTGAGGAAAGAGGATAATCAGCTTTTTTTTAGGTTTTGGAAGAAAAACGATACCATTCGAACTCTCAGGCCGAAGTGAAAGGTATTTCTATTTTTATAGATTCTTCAATCTCATTTGTTCATTATGAAACTATTTCAGATCTGAATGGTAGATTTTTTTAAATTACTGGCTTACTCTTTAACAAAAAAGTTGTTATGGTTAATGTTTATGCTCCAAATATTGATTACCCTGAAATTTTTAAGCATCTGTTTACATTCCTTCCTAATTTAAATGATTATATGTTGATAATGGGTGAGATTTTAACTGTTGTTTAAATCCCTCGATGGATAGATCTATGTCTAATCAGCCACTTCCAAACAAATTGGCTACTCTTATCAATTCCTTTATGGTTCATTCTGGAATTTCAGAAATTTAGAGATTTTTATATCCTAAGGATAAAGAGTTTTCATTCTTTTCTCATGTATATCATAATTATTCTAGAATTGATTACTTCTTTATTGGTTCTCGTTTAATTCCATTTGTTATTGACTGCAACTATGATTCCATTGCCATTTCCAATTATGCGCCCTTGAAACTATCTATTAAGTTAATGGATACATCTTCTAGTACTAGACAATGGTGGTTCAATTCTACTCTGCTTCAGGACTCGGACTTTGTTAATTTTATTAAGGAACAGATTGACTTTTCCTTTTCAACAAATTTTACTGAAGAAATTTCCAGCGGGGTATTATGGGGCACTTTTAAAGCATATATCCGTAGGAAAATTATTTCATATTCTGCTGGACTGAAAAAATGAATTAATAATGAAATATTTATGCTGGTTGACAAGATTAAAGAAATTGACAAGAAATATTCTATTGCTCCCAGTAAGGAGCTTTATAAAAAGAGAGTCAAATCTCAAATGGAGCATAGTCTATTACTAACATCCTCGATTGAAAATCAATTAATTAAAACTAGGAGTCAGTTTTATATACATGGTGATAAATCTGGTAAATTACTGGCTAACCAATTGAAAACTGCTTCGGTTCAACGGCAGATCATTAAGATTCGTAAAAGAGATGGTACACTGACATTGACTCATATATTCTGGTCTTGCCCTCTTTTGGAAAAATTTTGGAAAGACATCTTTGATATTACTTCAACAGTTTTGCGTATTGATTTACAACCTCATCCTATGACCGCAATTTTTGGTTTACCAATGATGGAACATAGTTATTTATCCTTTTCAGCTCGTTGGATGATTGCATTTGTTACATTAATGGCTAGAAGATCCATTTTATTGAATTGGAAAGAGATCAATCCTCCTACTACGTTTCAATGGCTTTCCCAAACTATATCTTGTTTAAATTTAGAAAAAAATCAGAAGTGTCACTTTTGATCCTTCAGTTAAATGTGAAGAGACTTAGAGGCCATTTATTCAACACTTTCATATGATGTAGCTTGACCTTTTCTGAATCCTTTTTATTAACCTAAAGTATATGGACAGAGGAGTGGAGTTAATGACATTAATGATTGTATTCGATATAATATAATAGCCCAGCTTTGTTTAGTTTAGTTATTCTTCAGTTTAGTTTAGTTTTTTTTCTAATTTGTTTTTTTTCTTGATATTTTTTCATTTTTCTTTTTATCTTGTTTAATTATATTAAGAGTTTGGGAGGCCTAATATACCTGTATTATCTGTAGTTTTTATTCGCATATGTTAATTACCAATAATGTAATCCCAATCTCTTTGTATTAGTATTGTTGCTATGTTTATGAATTTGAAAATTAATAAAAGATTAAAAATTTAAGAAAGGTGTGGCCTCTGAAGCCAGGAGAAAAAGTCTGGCTGGCATTTAGAATCTTTTATTGAGAGTAGAGAGCCACAAGTTGACTTCATGCTATGTGGGACACCATTCATAGTGGAGAAAGTTATCAAAAGACTATACCTAACATTATCCATGAAGATTCACCCAGTGTTCCATGTTTCCCACCTTAAGCCAGTGATATTCTCTACCCTGGCCCCAGTCGCCCCCTCTGTCCCTCCTCCCATTTGGTAGTTGGGTTCCCGGTCTATTCTGACGCATTCTGGACAAGTGTCTCTTCCAGGACTTTCAGCAGACACAGGACTCTGGCACCTTAAGAGCTATGCCTAAGGAGGGGGGCCCTCTCATAACCACAAAATCTAGGCACTCTCACAGGTGGGTGGCTGAAAGAAAATAGGAATCACACATGTGGGAATGAATACATTCCAGCCAATTAGTTTCTATGCAATTGTATTTAACTTCCTTCCTTTTGCTTCAGGCTTGTCTGGACTTGATCAAAGCACAGCAACATCAATGCTCCCTGCTTACTTTAGTCCATGTTTCAGGAAAGAAGATCAATAATTTAGATAGACAGGTTCCTATTGGCATTGTGTTTATTATTTCCTTTGATCTGTACAGTTCTTATTGAAGCACAATAAACTGTTCATTCCTAGTCTGTGTCTTTCCCTCTGCACTTGAACCATCAATGAACTCCTGTCCGAAGGGTTTCAAGTTTCATTTATGACTGTTGTATTCTGCAGTGTTTTGCAGAACACAGCCCCTGTCAGCAGCACCAGGGGGTGCAGATCAATGAATGGTGACCAAAGATATTCCTCTCTGGGTGTACTGTTAGGCTCCAGTATTTAACTACTGAGGTATTAATTCAATGGGCGCCCCTATGGTAACAGGACTGACACACTTTCAGTATTGGATGCATCAGGATGGCAACAAATAATCACATAGTGCAGACTGGGTATTATGCAGACATAACCATCAGTAGAGAGTTCTTTCTTAAGCAGTCCTCAGATAAGTGTCTTCAGGCCTTGATTCTCTAATGTTATCATCAACAAAATACTTGAGAAAACCTTTGAGAAAACCTTTGGTCATATTTGGACTACTTTCCAATTGGAGATCAAAGGCAAACTCCAAACTTACTCATCATAGAATCGTTCAAAGTTGCCCAAAAGGATTTCCACCAGGTCTCCCAATTTGCTGCTCACTACAGCACCAGAAAGCTCTCTGAAATACTGCACTCACAAGGAATGACAGCATTCAGTGAGGAGAGAATGGAATCTCAGCAAATGGGATGTGGTGACAGAGACAGCTTCCCATGAGTTGCTGCAGCCATTTATTGCTTTTCTGCCCATAAGGGAGCCCTTAATAATCTGGACCACCTCTGGAACAGGAAAAGCCCCTTTACTTTAATGTATGGATTCCTGTGTATCACCAAAATAATTTCCTTGGATTATTGCTTTGTTTCTGGGAATCACAACTGCTTTAAACTGAGGGAGTCAGCAATGCTTCAGCAGCCACTGATACATCTTGGGAGACATCACATTACAGACATACTAAACATTAGTTAGGCTGCTAAATGCTGGGGAACTCAGCAGGTCAGGCAGCATATATGGAAGTGAATAAACTGTCTGGCCTGCTGAGTTCTTCCAGTACTTTGTGTGTGCTGCTTTGGATTTCCAGCATCAGTAGTCTTTCTTGTGTTAGATAAAGATTCTGCCTGTTTTGGAGAGCTTGAGTTATAAAGAGAGAATGAAAATGCATGGAATGCTTTCTCTGCAGCATAAGAGGCTGAGAAGTGACATAATAGGGATATATAAATTACGAGAGGTATAGATACATAGCTAGGCTGTTTCTTGCATCAGAGTTGTCTAAACTTAGAGATCATAGGTTTAAGGTGAGAGGGACATGATATGCTCAGTGGCAACTTTATTAGGTATACTTGTATACCTACTCCTTAATGAAAATATCTAATCAGCCAATCAATGCATAAAAGCATGCAGACATGGTCAAAAGTTTCAGTTGTTGTTCAGGCCAAAAACGAGAATGGGGAAGAAATGTTATCTAAGTGATTTTGACTGTATAATGGTTGTAGTTGGTGCCAGATAGGGTAGTTTGAGTATCTCAGAAACTGCTGATGTCCTGGGATTTGCACGCACAACAAACTCTAATTTACAGAGAATGGTGCAAAATAAAAAACAGAACAAAAAATTCCAGTGAGCAGCAGTTCTGTGGGCGAAACCACCTTATTAATGAGAAAGGTCAAAGGGAAATGGCCAGACTAGTTTAAGCTGATAGGAAAGTGAAAGTAACTCAAAAATCACATGTTACAACAGTGGTATGCAGAAGAGCATCTCTGAATACACAACGCGTCGAACCTTAAAGTATATGCTACAGCAGCAGAAGACCATGTTGTCGGGAATGAGCTGCCAGAAATGATGGTGGACCAGGTGGACCAAGAAATATAACCAGATTTATCAAGGCCTAGACAAATATGGAATTAATACAGGCAAGTAGGATTAGTATAGCCAGGTGATCTGACTTTCCAAAGTGTAGATGTGGAATAGCACATTAAGCACTCTTGATGGTGGTGTAACAGTGGTCCAGTGTGTTGGTTCCTTTGCTGCTACAAGTGATTGTTGATAATAATTATTCAGAGAATTTTTTAAACTGACTTGGTTAAAATCCCCCAAAGTGAAGTGGAAGGCATCAGGAGGTGCTGTTTCATGCCTGTTGATCACATCTCTCAGATTCTCCAGAACCTGTTTGACACTGGCCTGTGGTGAGATGTACACTTTGACACAGTGAGACAGACATCAAGTGCTGCTGGAAGGTCACCAGCTCTATCACAGGCACAATCCTCCTTACCATCAAGGACATCTTCAAAAGGTAGTGCCTTACGAAGCCAGCATCCGTCATGAAGGACCTTCACAATCCACTACATTACTACTGTAACACCCTGGGAAAGGTTTCACTGCTAATGTAATGGTTTCTCTGTAGCAGCAGTGTTTGGGTTATGACTAGAGATAACGGGGGCTTTGGAATGTGCAGCATCCAATGAAGGGAGGTTTTTCTTTCTTGTGTGCCCGAGAGCAAGGGATTCGCGGGCTTTTCTTCAGCGCAGGATGCAGAGAGAAGATGCCAGAACAGAGAGGTCATAGGTTGCAAGACTGAGTGGATGTTGAATGTAGTCAGGAGTCAATGATGCATGTGGGAAATCGATGGAGATCAAACAGATGGGAAAATCGTGAGCTCTAACATGCGCATTAGACTGTTTCATTAAAATGGGCCCTTTTCTTTTTTGTTTTCTTTACTAACACTCCAGTCAAATTAAGAATTATAAAGCTAAATCATTTAATTGCATATGGCATACTGTTTGTTATTTCGTGGTACTGATTTGTAACGGAAAAACATCACACAGCATCCACACAAATGGGATTTCACAAGTTTGGCTGGCCGGAGAGTGTCTTCCCCTAGACTAACTCCACCCAGCCGAACTTCAGGGTTACAATTCTGGGGGCTTGTCCGGGACTAATTTCATTGGCTGCTGTGTGATTGCCCTGAGCAGTGGCTTGTGTTTCAAGTCTATGCTGGCATGGATGCTGCCAGAGTGGAGCAGTGGTGTTCATCCACAGGGGTTACTAGTAACTAATGCGTGCATGTTGAGTGGGGTAGATATTCGTATTCTGGATGAATTGTTAATTCGCTTCATAAGTACTGTTAAAGTTGTCAGAAAAGTTATGATTGTGGGACGGAGACTTGATAAAATGGGGGGAACAGACCTCGTTTTATTGCAGACGAGCGCTAACGTAACAGCAGTGGAGCAGGCTGAATCATAAATTGAGTTTCCTATAGCTGGAGGCGGAGACTTCAAAGACAGGGTTCTGTCATTTCTGAGGAGTGAGAGGAAGAAGTGGTCTGATTTGGAATGCCTAGTTAGTCCCCGTCCCCCCCGAGAAGAGTGAGAATTCTGAGTTAGTATCTGCCCTTACCTGTCTGGCGAATAAATGGAAAAATGCCCAGGTCCAAAGTCCCAGCTACTGTAGGCTCCGCCTATTCTCTGGAATAACACCCCACCCATCCCTAAAGGGGAGGAGGAGTGTGAGACTTGGGCGGAGCAGACCTCTCAGTTGTTAGATGAGTGGCAGTGCTCTGATGACGCAAGGTGACAAAGACTTGTTGAAAGTTTGAGTGGGTCGGCTGCTGACGTGGTGAGAGCCGTGACGTTCCAGTATCCCCTCGCTAAAGCATGGAAGCACTGGAAAATGCATTTGGCACAACAGGGAGCCAAGTAGAGCTGATGATGGGGTTTCAGGACATGTATCAGGAGAAGGGGGAGAAGTTTTTTGCCTACATCTTTCGGCTAGAGAGGCAGCTAAATTGCTTGCGGCACAGAGGGGCCATTCAGGTGGCTGAGGTGGATCAGTTAAGAATAGACCAGATAGCAAAGGGTACCCAGTCCCAGGACCTGATTGCTTGGGGTCTTCAACTGTCTCGTAATATGTGCCCCCTCCCTCATTTGTTGAGCTGATCAGAGAACTGCGAGAGGAGGAGAATGCGTCAGAGGCGTGGGAGGCTTCCATCAATCCTTGGTAGTGGTCCCCTGTGCTGAAGTGACCACGGATAGCCTGCCCCGGGAAGTGATAGAGGAGATTGTGGCAGAGTTGAGAACTGAGATGTCCTGGTTGTTATCAGCAGGTGTCATTCCCCCCCCCCATATGATGGAGCTGATAGGGAGACAAATCCTTGAAGGGAACAGAGTATGCGGAGAGCTGCTAGCAGGCGGTGCCACGAAAGAAGGGGAGTGGCTGGTATTGTCTGTTATAACTGTGGGGAAGAGGGACATTTCAGGCAGGAGTGTGAATGATGGGAAACCCCTCAGACAGTGAACCCCCGGATACCTAAGCAGAGAAAGTCGTTTGGAAAACTTAAAAGAGACTCAGCGAAGGGATGGCCTGGCGTATCAGGGGGGCCACATTCCCAGCAATATATCAAGGAACACCCTAAAGCCACAAACCATATTCCTGAAGGCTTAATGGGGCCAAGCTCCAGTGTATTGGCTACAGATAGAGGTATTTATGCTAGAGGTATACTTTACACGGGGTTGCAGGTCACTTTGCTATACCGTTCATTTTACAACCAGTATTTGACGCATTACCATTGACTCCACTCAGCGTACTAGAGATCTGGAGTCTTAGTGCAGGTGATTATCTGTATGATGGTTATTTGTCAGTGAAGCTGGAGTTTTCGGAGGCCGATGTGGGAGTATCTGAGGCCCTCGATACATTAGCACTAGTTTGTCCGGATCCCGTTGAGAAGGGTGGCATATCAGTTCTTCTGGGGACCAACACTCCTATTGTGAGGAGGCTCATGGGAGTCTGCAAGAAGAAAGCTGGAGAGAGCTTCCTGAGAACATTGTCGTTCACCCGTTGTTTCAAGCTGCTTTTGAGGAAGTGCATGGCCGCACTGGGCCTGATAATGAGTTTAGACGAGGGACTGTGTGCTTCACGCAGTCCAAGCCAATCGTATTACAGGGAAGTAGCGAGAGTAATAGGAAACCCCAGATTTCCCAGAATGCCCGAGGGCGAGGTCCTCTGCATGGTTACTCCAGAAAACCACGATGAGGAGTCGGGAGGTCCTGCAGGCGTACTGGTGAGGCCCAAAGTGAAGAAGCCCTTGGTTTTACAGGCGAATTGGATGGCGGTGATTTTCAGGAACACTACAAAGAGGGAGGTCACCTTCAAGCAGGGGATACCCCTGGTGCATCTTTTCCCGGTGACAGTAATGTCCCTGGTGAGACAAGCCAGGGAGAAACTAGTGGAAAAAGGGGGAAAATTGACAGCTGAGTCATTCAACTTCGGGGACTCCCCGGTGCCTGCGGGTTTGAAGAAGAGGTTGGTACAGAAGATGTTGATGCTGGAAGGTGTCTTTTCCACTGATGAGTTTGATGTGGGTTGTTCTAAGAGCACTCGTCATACTATCCGGGTGACTGAGGAAATCCTGTTCAGAGAGCAGTCACTGCGACTGGCCTCTGCAAACGTGGAAGATGTTCAGCAGCATTTGTGTAAGTTGTGGGAAGCTGGGATCATCCCTGAGTCCTGAAGTCCCAATGCGTCCCCGATAGTAGTGGCCAGAAAGAAGAATGTGAAGGTACACGTGTGTGGACTATAGGACTCTGATCAGGCGCACTGTCCCTGACCGGTATACGGTCCCAAGGATCGAAGACACACTGGCCTGTCTGAGTAGTGCGAAGTGGTTCAATGTGCTGGACTTGAGGAGTGGATATTACCAGATCCCCATGAGTGAGGCTGTCAAAGAGAAGACAGCAAAGAGAAGTCGATGAACAGGATGCTGTTCATCGACTATAGCTCAGCATTTAATACCATCATTCCCACAATCCTGATTGAGAAGTTGCAGAACCTGGGCCTCCGTACCTCCCTTTGCAATTGGATCCTCAACTTCCTAACCAGAAGACCACAATCTGTGTGGATTAGTGATAACATCTCCTCTTCGCTGACCATCAACACCGGCGCACCTCAGGGGTGTGTGCTTAGCCTACTGCTCTACTCTCTATATACACATGACTGTGTGGCTAGGCATAGCACAAATACCATCTATAAATTTGCCGACGATACAATCATTGTTGGTAGAATCTCAGGTGGTGACAAGAGGGCGTACAGGAGTGAGATATGCCAACTAGTGGAGTGGTGCCACAGCAACAACTTAGCACTCAACGTCACTAAGACGAGAGAGCTGATTCTGGACTTCAGGGAAGGTAAGACAAAGGAACACATACCAATCCTCATAGAGGGATCGGAAGTGGAGAGAGTGAGCAGCTTCAAGATCCACAGTGTCAAGATCTCTGAGGATCTAATCTGGTTCCAACATATTGATGTAGTTATAAAGAAGGCAAGACAGTGGCTATACTTTATTAGGAGTTTAAAGAGATTTGGCATGTCAACAAATACACTCAAAAACTTCTATAGTTGTATTGTGGAGGGCATTCTGACAGGCTGCATCACTGACTAGTATGGAGGGCTACTGCATAGAACCGAAAGAAGCTGCAGAAGGTTGTAAATATAGTCAGCTCCATCTTGGGCACTAGCCTACAAAGTTCCCAGGACATCTTCAGGGAGCGGTGTCTCAGAAAGGCAGCGTCCATTATTAAGTACCTCCAGCACCCAGGGCATGCCCTTTTCTCACTGTTACATCAGGTAGGAGGTACAGAAGCCTGAAGGCACACACTCAGCAATTCAGGAACAGCTTCTTCCCCTCTGCCATCCGATTCCTAAATGAACATTGAATCTTTGGACACTACCTCACTTTATTTTTAATATACAGTATTTCTGTTTTTGCACATTTTTCAATCTATTCAACATACGTAATTGATTTACTTGTTTATTTATTATTAATTTTATTTTAATTTTTTTTCTCTGCTAGATTATGTATTGCATTGAACTGCTGCTGTTAAGTTAACAAATTTCACATCACATGCCAGTGATAATAAACCTGATTCTGATTCTGATATATATCCACTGAGACGCTTCCAGTTCGAAAGGATGCCCCTAGGGCATATTGGGAGCCCCTGCAACCTTCCAGCGGGTCATGGAGAAAACGCTGGGGGATATGAACTTTCATGAGGTATCTGGATGTCCTCATAGGGTTTGGATCCACCTTGCAAGAACATGAAGTGGGGCTCAGCCAAGGGACAGAGGGGTCCAAGTTGCAGGTGGGGACGAGTGATAGGCCCGGGGAGGCCTTGCCAGATAGATCAGAAGTATCCCCAGTAGTGTTGGAACATGAAGAGGGAGATGAGGGGGTATGGAGTATGTACCACTGGGGGAACAGAGTGTGGCCCCTACTGCTTTGCGGAGCTACGTCACTGTATTTTACACTTGAGATGGACTTTGTGTTCTGCAGGAAGGGTTGGCAAATTATCTCAAATCATGAGGACATGACTAAATTTGGTGGGGGGAGACTGTCACGCCCTGGGAAAGGCTTCAGGGCTAGTGTAATGGTTTCTCTAGAGCAGCAGCGTTTGGGTTATGACTAGAGATAACAGGGGCTTTGGAATGTGCGGCGTCCAATGAAGGGAATGTTTTTCTTTCTTGTGTGTCCGAGAGCGAGGGATTCGCAGGCTTTTGTTCGGCGGAGAATGCAGAGAGAAGATACCAGAACGAAGAGGTCATAGACTGCAGGACTGAATGGACATGGAATGGGGTCAGGAGTTGATGACTCCCGGGGTAAATCAATGGAGGACTAACGGACGGGAAAACCGTGCGCATTAGACTGTTTCATTAAAATGGGCCCTTTTCTTTTTTGTTTTCTTTACCAACACTCCAGTCAAATTAAGAATTATAAAGCTAAATCACTTAATTGCATATGGTGTACTGTTTGTTATTTCGTGGTACTGATTTGTAACAAGGAAAGACATCACGCAGTATCCACAAAAATGGGATTTCACAAGTTTGGCAGGCCGGAGAATGTCTTCCCCTACACTAATGCTGCCTCGCCAAACCTGAGGGCAACACTACCATCAAGGAGGAGGTACCAGAGTCTGAAGACAAACACTTGGTTTTAGGAACAGCTTCATCCCTCTACCATCAGATTTCTGAACGGTCTATGATCTCATGAACACTATCTTGCTGTTCCTCTGTCACACTATTATTTATTTCTTGTAACTTGTGGTATTTTTTATGTCTTGCGCTCTAAAGGGATGCTGCTCAGCCCACTGAATTGCTCCAGCAGTTTAAGATTTACTCCAGATTTCAGCAGCTGCCGTCCATTGTATCCAATGATCTGTCCTCCTACTCTTCATTATGCCTCAGTAAACTAGTCATTTGGTGGTTAAAATATTTTCCACTTTAAAGGCATCCGCTGGTCTCATGAGACCATGGATTTGCGCCTTGGAAGGGTTCCAGGGTGCAGGCCTGGGCAAGGTTGTATGGAAGACCGGCAGTTGCCTGTGCTGCAAGTCTCCCGTCTCCACACCACTGAAGTTGTCCAAGGGAAGGGCACTTTCCACTTTGGGTAAGCAATATTACAGGCATGAACAAACACTTTCTTCTGCAGTTCTGCATGACCTCTTTGATCTACTCGCTCCGCACTGCCTATAAGAAATGGCATATAAATCACAAGCATGCTTTTTAGGGGTCCAGGAAGTTATCAAAAACAAATGAGAAGGAGATGCAAAAACATATGCTGGGTTCTGATAACTGGGAAAAAGAAATTGTTGTATTTGAAACTGTGGTTGGATAAACTTTCTTGGAATCTGATGCAGTTAAAGGCAGGAAATAAAAGGGAAGACACATTGGCTTTATGTAGCATTGGTCAGACCACAATTGGAGTACAGTATCAGGAGCAGTTTTAAGATTCAAGATACAGGATTCATTGATTATCAAGGACTGTATAAATTATACAACCTTGAGATCTGATTGCTCACAGGTAGCCACAAAGCATGAAACCTGAAAGAACCCAATTTAAAAAAAGAATAAAAATGAAAATGAATGACCAACACATGATGCACGAGAGAGAGAAAAAAATACAAATCATGCAAATAATTGAAGCAAACAAGAAAATTCTAAACCAAAATTGAGTCCTCAGATCCAAACCCCAGATCAGCCCAGAGAAGGCCCAAGGCCTCACTTATCAGTTCATCATATTACCGGGCATGGAGCAGAGCAACGGAGCAGTCTTCATAGCCTCAACGCCATGGAAATGACCATCGCAGAGAACAAGCAAAATACGCTCTCAACACGACCGATACCCTAACATTTCATCTATCTGGGCCAGTGTTTAAATTGACCCAAAGACGGAACAGTGAAAGGCTCCAGCACTCTGGAGAGAGGAGTGAAGATTGTGGAGAGAGAGCAAAATCGCCTCCGATCTGGGCTGATACACAAATTGTCTAAACATCAAATTATGCCTCACACTAGGAACCAGGTAACATTGCTGCAAAAGGCTCCGGGCCTAAATCACACCACCCAGCCACTCTCTCAGGGCCCAGATTCCATCGTCCAGCCTGAAGCCACTCTCAAGCTCTTCAGATCAGATCAGCGCTCAGAGTGATCCAACCTTGCACCCGGGTCAGTTGAATGTGCATCGGAAGAGAAGATGGAATTACATCTTTAGAAAGGGGTGACATAGGGTCAAAGAATGATGAATCTTTGTGGGTGGAGTTAAGAAACTGCAAGAAACCATTCTGGGAATTATGAGAATCGTATATAGGCCTCTAAATAGTAGCCAAGATGTAACGTTGAGATTGCAAAGGGAGCTGGAAAAGGCATTTAAAAAGGGTAATGACACAATTGTAATGGGGGACTTCAATATCAAGGGGATTGGGAAAATCAGGTTTATGTCGGAACTCAAGAGAGGGAAAGTGTTGAATGCCTATGAGATGGCTTTTTAGAGCAGCTGGCACTTGAAACTACTCAGGGAAGGGCTATCTTAAGATTGGGTGTTGTGTAATAACACAGATCTTATTAGGGAGCTTAATGTAAAGGAACCCTTAGGAGGCAGTGATCATAATATGATTGAATTCATATTGCAATTTGAAAGGGAGAAGCATAAGTCACATGTATTACCAATGGAATAAAGGGAATTTAGGAGGCATGAGAGAGGAGCTTGCCCGGGTGGATTAGAGGAGGATACTGGCAGGGTTGACAGCGGAGAAGAGGTGGCTGATGTTTCAGGGAATAGTTCACAAGTGCAGAGTAGATATGTCCCACAGAAGAAGTAGTTCTTAAATGGCATAGGTAGGAAACTGTGGCTGACAAGGGAAGTTAAGGACTACATAAAAGGGCATATAGGTTAGCAAAACTGCGTGCGAAGTTGGATGATTGAGAAGCTTTTAAAATTCAACAAAAGGCAACTAAAAAACTATAAGAAGGGAAAATATGAACTATGAGGGCAAACTAACCAATAATATAAAGCAGGATTCCAAAAGATTTTTCAGTTATATAAAGAGTAAACGGGAGGTGAGAGTTGATTTGGACCACTGGAAAATGATGCTGGTGAGGTGGTAATGGGGGACAAAGGAATGCCAAATGAACTTAATGGGTACTTTACTGTGGAAGACACTCGGAGTGTGCCAGAGAAAAGTGAGTGTCAGGGAGCAGGAGTAAGAGTGCCTTTGCTGTTACAAAGGAAAAAGTGCAAGCAAACTCAAAGGTCTTAAGGTGAATAAGTCACCTGGACCAGATGGACAACATCCAAGTCCCATGAGATGCATTGATCATGATCTTTCAAGAATCACTTGATTCTGGCATGGTCCCGAACGACTGGAAGATTGCAAGTCCTACTCCACTTTTTAAGAAGGAAGAAAGGCAAAAGAAAGGAAATTATAGGCCAGTTAGCCTAACCTCAGTAGTTGGTAAAGTGTTGGAGTCTATTATTATGGATGAGAATTCGGGATAAGTTCTGGGGTAAAATAAGTCAGTCAGCATGGTTTTTGTAAAGAGAAATCTTGCCTGACAGATCTGCAGAGTTCTTTGAGAAAGTAATAAGCAGGGTGGACAAAGGAGAGGCAGTGGATGTCATTTACTTGGATTTTCAGAAGGCATTTGACAAGGTACCACACATGAGGCTACTTAACACGATAAACTGCTATGGTGTTACAGGAAAGATACTGGCATGGATAGAGGGATAGCTGACAGGCAGGAGACAGCGAGTGGAAAATGTATAATACATTTTGGTAAAAGGAATAGTGCAGACTATTATCTAAATGGGGAGAAGATTCAAACATCAGAAGGGCAGAGGGACTTAGCAGTACTCGTGCAAGACTCCCAGAAGGTTTATTTAGAGGTTGAGTCTCTGGTAAAGAAGGCAGATGCAACATTGGCATTTATTTCAAGGGGAATAAAATATAAAAGCAAGGAGATAATGCTGAGGCTTTATAAGACACTAGTCAAGCTGCACAGAGTATTGTCAACAGTTTTGGGCCCCATACCTCATAAGGGATATATTGTCATTGGAGAGAGTCCAGAGGTGGTACATGAGGATGATTCCCAGAAGAAGGACTTAACATATGAGGAGCGTTTGGCAGCTTTGGGCTTGAACTCACTGGAATTTGGAAGAATGCAGTGGGATCTCATTGAAACCTACTATATGTTGAAGGGAGTAGATAGGGTGGATGTGGAGAGGATGTTTCCTGTGGTGGGGGTACCCAGAACTAGACTGCATAGCCTCAAAATTGAGGGGCGACCATTTGGAACAGAGGTAGGGAATTTAAACGCAAACAACAGGAATTCTGCAGATGCTGGAAATTTAAGCAACATACATCAAAGTTGCTGGTGAACACAGCAGGCCAAGCAGCATCTATAGGAAGAGGCGCAGTCGACGTTTCAGGCCGAGACCCTTCGTCAGGACTAACTGAAGGAAGAGTGAGTAAGGGATTTGAAAGCTGGAGGGGGAGGGGGAGATGCAAAATGATAGGAGAAGACAGGAGGGGGAGGGATAGAGCCGAGAGCTGGACAGGTGATAGGCAAAAGGGATACGAGAGGATCATGGGACAGGAGGTCTGGGAAGAAAGACAAGGGGGGAGGTGACCCAGAGGATGGGCAAAAGGTATATTCAGAGGGACAGAGGGAGAAAAAGGAGAGTGAGAGAAAGAATGTGTGCATAAAAATGAGTAACAGATGGGGTACGAGGGGGAGGTGGGGCCTTAGCGGAAGTTAGAGAAGTCGATGTTCATGCCATCAGGTTGGAGGCTACCCAGATGGAATATAAGGTGTTGTTCCTCCAACCTGAGTGTGGCTTCATCTTTACAGTAGAGGAGGCCGTGGATAGACATGTCAGAATGGGAATGGGATGTGGAATTAAAATGTGTGGCCACTGGGAGATCCTGCTTTCTCTGGCGGGCTGTGGAGGCCAAGTCATTGAGTATATTTAAAGCAGCAGTTGATAGATTCATGATTAGTAAGTCCATCTAAGGTTACAGAGAGAGGGTTTGGGTGCCACTGTAGCATAGCAGATAGTGCAAGCTTTTACAGCTTGGGTGTCGGAGTCCAGAGTTTAATTCTGGCGCTGTACGTAAGAAGTTTGTACCTTCTTCCTGTAAGCAAGTGGGTTTCCTCCGAGTGCTCCCTGTGTCCTCCCACGGTCCAAATATGTACCAATCAGTAGATTAATTGGTCACTGTATATTTTGCTGTGATTTAGGCCGGGGCTAAATAGGTCGGTTTCTGGGTGGTGCAGCTTGTTCTGCCAGAAGGGCCTGTTCTGTGCAGCATCTCAAATCAGGGCTTCCCAACCTGGAGTCAACAGCCCGCTCTGTTAGTGGTAGGGGCACATGGCATAAAAAGACTGGGAACCCTGCACTAAATAGATATAAAAATAAAGCAGGAGAATCAGGTTAACTGGGATAATAAATCAGCCATGATGAAATGACAGAGGAGACTCAATAGGTCAAAAGGCCTAATTCTGCTCCTACATCTTACGGTCTAATGATCTTATAGACTCAGGTGGAGGAGGTGAGGACATTAACAGAGGCTGTCAGGAGAACTATAGAGGTTTTCATAAACAGGAGGTTTGTTGTACTTTATATTGAGCAACTGACAAGCTAGACAGAGCAAAAGAAACATACAAGTCTTCCCCTCCTTACAGACACATAATTTATGTATAGCCCATACAAAGCACGTGTGTGGGAGCCCAACAAAGTATATTTGCCAGCTATGAGGGGCTGCAGGCACCTTCTGCCACATGAGAATGTGGTTCACATCTGCACTTCTGATGTGTGGACTACTCGGATGTGAACAGTTCACAGAAATGGAACACTGTCATAACCTGACGATGACCTGGATGTTCTTCCCCCATACCCCCATTTCCCTCCTCACACCACATCAAGACAGAACTAATGGATGACAAATATCTCAGACAAGCCTCATTCCAGTGGATTACGGAATAGTCTATGAAACGTTCAAAACTTTGGCTTGTGACCATAGTTTATGAACATGGCTCAGTATGACTTCCCTCTCTCCCAGGAGTAAGGAATCCACACACTCATCAATCACAAGACACTCTTGGTTATTCATTGTTTGGGAAGTGGCCTTTCCTGGCCAAGCCAGCCTTTATCACCTATACTTTATGTCCTTCAGAAGGCAGTGGTGACCCAATTTCTTGAAGTGATATAATCTTTCTGGAGGAGCAACAACATTACTGGATGGGTGTTCTTGCTTTTACATTCTGACTCAACACTGCCTGAGCTTCCTACCTTTAGTAGATTTGCTGTCCTTCTTCTGGCATAACTACCAAAGGTTAGCTAGACCCTGCACAAATATTCCATGCACTGCACCTCATCATTGGGCGTGTTTCATTACATTTATTTATTCTTCTTCCCATTAGATCCAAATATCAATACATGCCACTGGAAACATCTCAGCATAAGTCCTTGTACCTGTACCAGATACCACCATGCCTGCCTTGTGACCATCAACAACAGAAAAGAGACACAAGTAAATACTGGAATATGGAGCAAAAAACAAACAAACTGCTGGAAGAACTCAGTGGATCAAGCAGCACCTGGGACCACCAAAACCATGCTTTAGGACTGAGGGAAGATTACCGGTAAAAAGAGGCAAAGCATGGCTGCTAGGTGATAGGTAGAACCAGAAGAGGACGGAATGATGGTCACATGGAAGCAGATCAGAGAGGGAATTGTGGGTACAGGGGCTGGTGGGTAGGTATAAGTGAAGGGGGAAATAAGGCAGAGTTAGATGCAGGAAAGTGTTATGTGGAATCGCATGATGGGAAGATGGAACCAAGAATGGTAGGCCAGGAGAGAAGAAACCCAGATGAATAGATGTGTGGGTAATAGGTAGATATAAATGGGAAAGGTGAACAAAAGGATTTGAAACCTAAGTGGACTGGTAGGAGAGGGAAATTAACAGGAGGATGTGGGTTACCTCAAATTTTAAAAAAAAGTCACTGTTCATACCATTAAGTTGTCATCTAACCAAATGGATCAAAGAAATGCAGACCTTGTTCAATGGAGGAGCCATGACCACTGAAGCTAAATATCTGGACATAAACTCTTGAAAAATATACAGTATTTGAAGTAGAATGCTGAGAACTACTACTACTACTACATCGACTCAGGCCTAGTGCAAAATGCTGAGAAAAGACATAATAATTATGTTTTGGGGACTTCCAGATAATATATTTCTCCTCACTAAACTTGAAGGGGTATCAATGGGGTGATAACTTGATCAATAAAGACCTCCAAAATATTTATTATACTTAAGTTAACACCATTCCTATTTATGCACACAAATTGAATAATTGAGAAAAGAAGTTATTTTTTCCTTCTTGAACGGATCTCAATATCAAGGGGATCATGCTCATCCACAACTGATCTAAATTGGTTTTATAATTCCTCTTCTAATACATCAATTTGTCCAACTTTAAAAAAATGACAATATTGCCTCTAATACAGAACAGCAATTTAAAGCTCACACAGGTAACATATCAGAAACAATAGATAAAATAATCAATCTCCTTTACATAAAATAGGTATTATTAATTGCCAGAGTCCATTGAATGACCATAAATTTGAATACAAATAGATGCTGTCTAATATGTCACAAGATATTTCAGTCAGACTATGATGCTTGAACTCAGCTTGTCCAAGTTAGTTACAGGCTCACAGTGTGGTGGGTTTTATATCAATATAAAACTCATTAAGGGAAATATAGGGCTCAAGGTGCCCATTGCAGATTATTTTATTTACATATCCTCCCTAAAAGTCAATGAGCACACCTCAACAAGAAAGGGAAATATTTTGGGTAAAATTTATAGCGCTAATGTCACAACCACGGACTCAGCCGCGTAGCAGATTCGGCAATTGCACTCATGAATATGCACGTGTCAGATAATTATTATTTCATTATGGCTGTATTTATCTCCCTTCATTCCATTGTAGCGCTTGTCGAGACTTGAGCAAAGCACAGCAGTGGTAGGCTGCCTGCTTGCATTCGACCTTGCCTGAGAATAGTGAACTGTCAATTCAACTGACACTGAGGACTAGCGGTACAGTATTCACTTTATAGGACATGGAAACCATACAAACGGTGCAGAGGAGATTTACAAGGATGTTGCCTGGATTGGGGAGCATGCCTTATGAGAATAGGTTGAGTGAACTTGGCCTTTTCTCCTTGGAGCGACAGAGGATGAGAGGTGACCTGATAGAGGTGTACAAGATAATGAGAGGCATTGATCGTGTAGATAGTCAGAGACTTTTCCCCAGGGCTGAAATGGCTAGCATGAGAGGGCATAGTTTTAAGGTGTTTGGAAGTAGGCACAGAGGAGATGTCAGGGGTAAGTTTTTTCACACAGGGAGTGGTGAGTGTGTGGAATGGGCTGCCGGTGGCGGTGGTGGAGGTGGAAACGATAGGGTCTTTTAAGAGACTCCTGGATTACTACATGGAGCTTAGAAAAATAGAGGGCTATGGGTAAAGCCTAGGTAGTTCTAAGGTAAGGACATGTCCGGCACAGCTTTGTGGGCTGAAGGGCCTATATTGTGCTGTATGTTTTCTATGTTTCTATGTTTCCATGTTTCTATATTTAGATATTCCTTTCAACTACGGTGTTGGCATCAAGTATTCCATTTGAGAGTTTTAGTTAATAGCCCTGTTTGGCCTAACGTTTATTGCTTTCCCTTAAAAATACTGTTCGCATTAAAGTCTATGAACTATTGACCCGCTTCAGCAGCTCTCTGTCAACACTTGGGCAAATCCAAATGAACTGACAGCTAATCATTTTACTAAGTATAAATTTGAAAATGCTGGAAGAGAAATAACTTCACATCTTGTGAGTAAACAATGCAAAACATTTCTTCTTCCATCTTTCCTTCTAAATCCTGCTGTGGGGCATTAGCTTATCAAACACTCACCATAGGAAATCTCCCCAAAGTTCAGTGAAGGCACGTTGAAATTAAATGTAGGTCCAATGACATGTCCCCTGTAGAGAGCACACAGTTATTAGTGTTTTCAGCAGCAGTGGGGTTAACAATTAACATCCACAAGGAGGTCATTTAGAGATTAATTCTTAGCAGTCGCAGTTCCTGCACTCAGCAAGTTTCAATGATAATGAATAAATGTAAGGTGAATGCGTCAACAGTGCAGTAAAGCAACCTGGGCAATTTCTTTCCACTTATAACAGACATCTGAAAACATGTCAACATTTTAACAGCCAGTTCCCTGTGAGATTACTCTCAGAAACAAATTCAAAGGGTATATTGAATGCATATAAAATGTGAAATGAGAAACTAACTCAAGTTCCTACACAATCACTAAAC
Organism: Mobula hypostoma; assembly: GCF_963921235.1. Lineage (NCBI taxonomy): Eukaryota > Metazoa > Chordata > Chondrichthyes > Myliobatiformes > Myliobatidae > Mobula > Mobula hypostoma. The sequence continues at coordinate 3,330,423 of NC_086110.1, forward strand.
AACCCTCAAGAACTTTAAATCAACAGTGCAATCCCAGGCCTTAAACCCTGAAGTAGAATTAACCAGCAGGTTGACCTTTGCTTTGTATTATATAAAGGTTCTTTCTCTTCCTGGTCTGTTTACAGAGAGTCCAGGGAATTCATCTTCCTCCAAACAAGTGTCATCTTAAACTTTTCTGCCTTTATGTCTATCTCACCCATCGAAATCCTCACTGCTGATGTCTTCAGCAGAGCCCCATGTCATCACGTACCTGACTCCCTACGCTGGAATCTCTATGACAATCCCTCCTGATCTTAACATTCACATTCCATATTCCAAGCCCCACACTTTCAAATTGTGACTGCTTCTCCAATCCGCACAAGGTATGTGGATCA